>NW_024509323.1:0-8824 GCF_017590135.1 Pyrgilauda ruficollis
CCAGGAAGCTGAAGAAAAGTACTGTGACATAAGCAGCACGCAGTATGAAGCAAATTAAAGAAAAAAAAGAAAAAGATAATATGCAATATGCCGAAAAGCAATATCTAAGGACCGGCAGTCAGAGGCTCACACCTACAAATTATACAAGCAAGGTGTGGGGAAACTTTTATTCCTGTGTGTAATCAATGTAATAGAGCAATATGGGATAAATGAAATATAGAGTCAGTATTTGTAAGCATGTCTCCAAGTTAATAAGCTATGTTATAATGATAGATTCAAAATGTATGCAATGAAGGAAAACTTACTAGGTAAGAAAGAATCTAAAGTATAAGAGTAAATGTGCACATAACAAACCTGTTATCCTAGATCTTGCAGGAGAGAATAACAATAAGATGTGTTTTTATAGTGTAATTGATCTGAAAGATGCTTTTTGGACGTGCCCTCTGGCAGAGGAACACCAAAATTATTTTTCCTTCCAATAGGAAGATCCGGAGACAAATTGTAAGTAGCAACTCCGGTGGACCTCCCTGCCCCAGGCATTTGTAGACTCACCTAACCTATTTGGTACACAGACAAAAAGTATGCCTTTGGGGTAGTTCACACCTTTGGAAAATCTGGGAAGAAAAGGGGGGTGAAGCCCAGGGGTCTGTGTGAAAATTGTTTTAAGCACTAAGTATGTGTGACTAACCTATTCTTGACGCTCCTCACAGAACTGCGAGTAATCGAAGCAGACTCAATAGTGTGGTTTAGGCTCTTTAAAAAAACAGACTGAGGGGAAAGCTTCAGTATCAGGCCCAAATTTTAGCAGTCGAGTGGCGGAAAGGAAACAAAGTACCCTGCAGTGCCCGGCCAGTGAGACTCAGCCAGTGGGGAGTATTTAAGTGAAGATACGCAGCTCAGGCTAGTTAAGATCTCTGCGAGACTACTTCCTGCTGCCAAGAAGACGGTCTTCCCCGCCGTTGGTGGCAACCCAGTGGGCGTGAGTGGGGGCAGAGGAATGATAGTCGGAGTAACCCTGATGAGCCTGAGTCTAGACATGTGCCTCAGGACTAGCGCATATGCCGAAAACCAAAGCAATTTGGATCGGTGGAACCCCAGCCGGATTTGTGGAATTTGCACCGAGGATGGTCGGGGTGAAGCGGAGGCTTCACTTAACCTCACCTCTAAAGACTGCGCCAAAGGCACAGTAAGCAGGTACTGTTGGGTCAATGGCACTCGATACGGAGCTTGTATAATAGAGGAGCAGGAAATCTGCATCTCGCAAGGGGCAGCGTCCAGAATGGGTAAGTCAACCCACTTAAGACACAAGCGTGGTATTGAACCTGTTAAGATTCCTGTATGTGATAAGTGCAATCGTACTGTATGGACTGGGGGGAAAATGGAATCAATTTTTGTGGGATATTATCAAGTGAATAAGTTGTGTTATGAAAATGAACAGTTGGGAATGTGTACAATGGGAGGAAAAACATATTGGGTAGGAAAGAATCTGAAATATGAGAATAAGATCCCTTTAGGAAGGGAACCGGTTATCATTGATTTACTCGAGGATCATGATGACCGAGCCTGCTTACAATATGATAAAACCTTTTGTTTTTCCCAGAATAAAGAAGGAGTGGACCCTGAAAGTAAAATTCAACAGGTCTCTCAAGAATTAAAGAGGCAGGAATCAGAAATGAGAAAACGCAGAATTGAGCAGGAAAGGTTAAAAACTTTAAGTGAACAATATGACCAATTAGAAAAGCAATACAATGAGCTTGGTCTGCCTGCATCAGATAAGAACTTATTTATAGACCTCATGCAGGAAATAGCTACGGAATTAGGTCTATCAAACTGTTGGATATGTGGGGGATTAAAATCAGCCGAAAAGTGGCCATGGAAAGGAGAGGGGTTAACCCCAGAACAACTGCTAAAATGGAATAATACCAAAATTTCCAAAATATTGCAGTGACCCGAGGGATGGATCTTAGATAAGTGAATAATTGGAACAATTTGTATAAGCAGGGAAGGCAAAGAATATACACAGACCGTAGGTTATACACCCTGCCTTTCCACATTGACTTTGGACTCAGACAATAAAGGCCAAAAGTGGCAACCAGAACCTCCCTTAGGGTATTGGAGTCAAGAGAAAAATGGTCAATGTGAATGGAGTGAAAAGATGAGGCTTTGCTGGAAGAAAAAGGCTGGGGCTAACCCTTTCCAATCCCTAGGGGGGTTAAGAGACTTTTGGGATGTGAAACGCTCTGCAGGGTGTGAGATGGCGCACGCTGATCACCGCTCAGAGATTGCTGCTTTAAGGGGAAAGGCAGCAGAGGTGCAGCGCGAGTCACCCCTAACAAACAGGGGCTCGTGGCGCAGCGCGGCATTGCTGGGAAGCGCAGACGCAGTGCAGCATTGCTAGGAAGCACAGGCACGGCAGCGATGCTAGCGAGCGGACACGCGCAGCCCCGGGCTGTGGGCAGTAGCGCTGGGCAGCCGCGGCAGCGCGGCGCGGGGGCATAAGTTGGGGCTTGCAAAATTGTTCTAGGCGTACCTGGCTAATAGAACGGCTAGTGGGCGCGGGCACAAGCCACGGTTTGCAAGGTTGCTTTAAATACTGCTAAGCTGATAGAGCAGCTGGTGGGAGCGTGGTACAAGTTGGCATTTGCAAGCGCCACATCGCTAGTTGGTAAGGGGCAGGAACCAGGTAATGGTAGCCAGCAAGCCTGGCTGGGCTAAGAGTTAACTGCTTGCTGTGTGATAACACTGCCCTTCAGTGTTGAAAGCTGTTACTGGGAGATCCTTGGCATTACGGGATTTGCTGCTTGGTTTTTGCTAAAAGCGAGAGGTGATTTGCCCACACCATTGTGGCTGCGGAACTTCAAGCCCGGGCCAAGAGAGCCTGGCCTCCCAGACAGGCTCTACACAGGTGGTTTCAGCTTGAACCAACTCAGTGTCTCCACCCAGCAGGGGATTGGATGATCATAGACCGGGAGGACGGAGGGAGAGACAGAGTGTTTTTGGGAGGGATATACCGCAGTTCAACAAGTTGCTATCTAGCCTTTGACTAGGAACAACTGCCAGTTGAACGAGCACTTAGAAACCCCTTGAGGTGGGGGCTGGAAGGGGTGATTCCCTGTTTCGTGTGCGGATTGACAGCTTTTTGCTGGGAGCCAGACTGGCACAGAGCTTGGGTTCTCCTACAATGTATAAAGTGTCAGAGGTGGTGGTATTGTATTTCATATAGACGGAAATCCACATGTCTTGCATGTACCCCTGAATTACCAAGATACTATAACCCAGGGGTTGAACAGGCAAGGTGTGAAATAGTGAGTTTAATCTGTGGAAAAAAGCCACCTAGTCCCTGAGACCTGGGACGTTTTTGAAGAAAATTGGGAAAAGATAAAGGAGTGGCACAGCCTTAGTATCAAAAGGAAGAACTAAGGAATTTTTCTTTTCTCCCCAGTGGTTTGGATTGAACTCTTAGGAGTTTGTAAATTTGTGTGGGACTGGGCAAACAACAAATTAATAAAAGTTAATGGTTGATTATGATCTATTAACTAATAAATTAATTATTGATATTTAAATAGTATTAAAATTACTTAAAGTGTTATTGATTATTAATTTGGCTATTAATATTTTATTTGGTTATTTGATTAACGATTATTTTTTTACTATTTTTAATTTAGTTATTTGATTAATTATTAAATTTTTTATCATAATGGAAAAAAGAGTTTTTAATTTGAGACTCATATTTGAACATTCAGAACTGAATAAGCTAAGTTTGCTCTAAAAGACATAATGGGAGCAAGGCAGAGTAAGGAAGTACCTAAGGCCAGCCCATTAGGGTGCGTCTTAGCACATTGGAAAGAAATAGCAGGCAAAGGGGGCATGATAAATAAAAAAGTTTAATTAAATATTGCTCCCACTGGTGGCCATTATATCGCCTAGAGGATAGGGCAAGGTGGCCTTCTACAGATACATTGGAATATAATACCTTGTTACAGCTAATGTTGTTTCTACGGAGGGAAGGGAGATGGGAGGAGGTTTCTTATTGTGATACATTCTTCTCCCTCTGAAATAACCCTAATTGGCAAAGGGGTTGTGGCATCAGGGCCCCCTCTGACCCCCTCGTTCTGGCTCTTGAAAGAGAAAACAGAAGCAAAATGGGAGAACTTAAACGGTGCTGCTCGGCCTGTAGCATAAGACAGAGATGCACCAGGACAGATAAAGTTTATAGCGCAGGATTAGAGGAACAAGAACAAGATCTAGCCGGCCTATTTAGCCCTCACTTGGGAGGGCAGGGGGGAAGGGGTAGAGACTTGGGAGGGGCATCAGCACCACCTACTCCACCTATTCCTCCTCCTATTCCACCTATTCCTCCAACTACTCCTACTCCTACTCCTTCTCCTCCTTTAGAGAAGACACCAGCTCCAATCCTTCCAGGCAGCTCAATTGCATCCTGAACCAGAGGACAAATACTGCAGGCCCCTTTACGGGAGACAGTAATACCAGGCAGAGAAAAGATATTAGTTAAGGTGCCCTTCTCCACCCTTGATTTGGAAGCAGGGGAAAGGGTTGCGGGAGATTACTGAAATGACACAGTAAACACTGCTAAACGTCTATGATACATTATGAAGCAGCACAATCCAGACTGGGGTGATATTTAATTGTTATTAGACTCATTCACTGAAACAGAAAAACAGTTGGTTTTAAAAACAGCAGGGGACCTGGTAGCAGACCACTTTAGACAAAAACAAGTGGATCTAAAGGAACATTTTCCACTTCAGGACCCAGGCTGGAACCCGAACCAACCAGCAGAAAGACAGAGGCTAAAGAATTATCAGGATTAGATTATATTGGGAGTGGAAAGAGCAATGCCTAAAACTATAAATTGGTCAGCTTTATATGCTATTAAACAGGGACTCTCAGAATCCCCCACAGAGTTCCTAGACTGCCTGAGAAACGCAATGTGACGCTATACACCACTGGACGCTGCATCTGATGTGGGGATACAACAACTAATTAATCTATTTTTGGGACAGTCCACAGGGGATATTAGGCGCAAACTTCAAAAAATCCGAGAAGAAGATGCACGGAATTTAGAAACTTTATTGGGGGAGGCCTGGAGAGTCTTTAGCAACAGAGGAGAGGGGTATAAAGGAGGGATGAAAAACTTAATAGCAATAGTGCAGAAGGAATGGAGAGAAAAACATGACAGTGAGCAGGGACCACCCAGGCAAGGCCCTCCTCAATTAGGCAGAAATCAATGTTCAAGCTGTAAGAAACAGGACCATTGGAAGAAGGACTGTCCAGAACGGAAACAGAATGGTCAAGGGAATCAAAGGAGAGGAGGGGTGGTTGCCCATGTGCAAGAGGATTAGGGGGGACCAGAGGAGACTACCCCAGCAGGCCCTCTGGTTGTAAAACTGAAGCTGGGGGAAATGGAAAAAGAAGTAGAATTCCTAGTCAACACTGGGGCAACATACTCTGTTCTAAACACAGCCTTGATGCCCATAGGGGATGATTATGCTATAGTTACAGGAGTGACTGGCCAAACTGAAAAGGCATTTTTCTTTAGGCCGCTGAAATACAAACTGGGAAAGCAGTGGGTGATCCACAAATTTCTATATATGCCCAACTCCCCCGAGCCACTTTTGGGCAGAGATTTGCTGGGACAATTACAGGCAACTATTACATTTAAAAATGGGGACATGACTCTGGAGGTAAATGATCAAAAGTATGTAGAAATATTGAGTTTGATATTAACCACTAGCGAAGTCATGAGGGAAACTGAAATTGATGAAGAGATAATGAATCAGGTATTCCCTGGGGTATGGGCCTCTGATGTACCAGGGAGAGCAAAAAAACACTCCCCCTAAACAGATCAAGCTAAAAGAGGGAAAGCAACCTGTCAGGGTTAAACAGTATCCCTTGAGGAGGGAGGATAAGGAAGGAATTAGCCCAGTAATTGAGAACTTTTTGCGTCTAGGATTATTAAAAGAATGTCAATCTGATTTTAATATCCCTATCCTACCAGTCCGCAAACCTGATGGATCATACCAGTTAGTACAGGATCTGTGAGCCGTGAACAAGGTAACTGAAGATCTGTATCCTGTGGTGGCCAATCCATACACGTTATTAACTTGCTTAACACCCAAACTAACTTGGTTTACCATTTTAGATTTGAAAGATGCCTTCTTTTGCCTTCCTATCCATGAAGCCAGCCAGAAAATTTTTGCATTTGAATGGGAAAGTGCTAAAAGTGGGTGAAGAACTCAACTTACATGGACAGTATTCCCACAAGGATTTAAAAACTCACCCACTTTGTTTGGAGAACAACTTGCAAAGGAATTAGAGACCTGGGAAGACCCTCCAGAGGAAGGGAAGCTGCTGCAGTAAGTAGATAACATCCTGATAGCCACACGGACCAGGGAAGCATGTGTGGCCTGGACGGTAAGCCTCTTGAACTTTCTGGGGCTCCAAGGGTACTGGGTATCAAAGAAAAAGGCTGAAGTAGTAAAACAGGAAGTAACCTATCTGGGTTACAAAGTCAGTGCTGGACAACATACCCTGGGCCAAAGCCGGAAGGAGGCAATATGCCAGACTTCAAAACCTGAGACTGCAAAAGAACTACAGACTTTCCTGGAGATGATGGGGTGGTGCAGGTTATGGATCTATAACTATGGACTGTTTGTTAATCCCTTATATGAACTTATTGCAACTGAAAGCAGGGACATCCAATGGACAAAGTAAGCTACGCAGGCTTTCCACCAGCTGAAAAAAGCCCTCATGTCAGCTCCAACTCTGAGATTGCCAGATGTGAGTAAGCTTTTCCTTTTGTTCTCCCATGAGAAGCAAGGAATCGCCTTGGGAATATTAGCACAGGACCTCGGCCCGTACTGGAAAGCAGTTGCTTACTTCTCTAAGCAATTGGATGCAGCAGCTAAAGGGTGGCCTGAATGCCTCAGAGCTGTTGCAGCAGTCATACTGAACATCCAAGAGACACATAAATTCACCCTGGGCCAGAAAATTACTGTGCTAGTGTCTCACGCAGTGCTAGAGGTGAAAGGTAGGCATTGGCTTTCCCCACAACGGTTCCTCAGATACTAAGCTATTATGGTGGAGCAAGATGATGTAGAGATAGTGGTGACTAACATTGCCAATCCAGCCTCCCTTCTCAGTGGAAACCAAGAGGAACCAGTGGAACATGATTGCCTGGAGCCTATCGAGGCCACCTATTCCAGCTGCCCTGACTTGAAGGACACCCCTCTCAAGAATGCAGAAATCTGGTTTACTGATGGAAGCAGTTATGTCATCAGTGGAAAACGACACGCCAGGTACACAATTACTACCTGCAAGGAAGTAATAGAATCTAGGCCCCTGCCAACAAATACCTCTGCACAAAAATCTGAGATAGTTGCTCTAACTCGGGCCTTAGAATTGACAAAAGGGAAAGAAATAAACATATATATGGACTCAAAGTATGCATTTGGAGTAGTGCATGCTCATGGAGCCATTTGGAAAGAAAAAGGACTGCTGAACTCTCAAGGGAAAAACATTAAACATGCATCAGAAATACTGCGACTCCTAGAAGCAGTCCAGTTGCCAGAGAAGGTGGCAATCATGCACATTAAGGCACATCAGAAGATAAACTCAGAATTGGAAGAAGGGAATGAGCTGGTGAATAGGGAAGCAAAAGAAGTGGCAAAAATTGAAGTAATAACTGAGGCGGCCCTGATTCCAGATGGGCAAATTTCCCTCAAAAGTAAGCCAAAATACAACAAATTAGGCAGGAAATTGATCTATGAGCAGAAAGGAGCCTATAACCAAGAGAGATGGGCCACCATAGAAGGAAAATTAGTTATATCCTCCTATTTATTATGGTCCCTAATAAGGGAAGAACACCAGAAAACACATTGGGGAATTGATGCCCTACATAAATATCTAAATGAAAGGATCATTGCTAGAAATTTAAGAGCCACTATCACCCAAGTGACTCGACAATGTGATCTTTGCCTCCAGAATATTCCCAAACCAAAACTTGGCAAGACTGGGAAGGGCCATGGGTCTGGGCAGCAATGGCAGATTGATTTCACAGAATTGCCAAGAAAAGGGGGGTATAAGTTTTTATTGGTGCTAACAAATACCTTTTCAAGATGGCCAGAAACATTCCCCACCAGGACTTGTAAAGCTCGGGAAGTAACTAAGGTATTGGTACAGGAAATCATACCAGGCTTTGGAGTCCCAGCCACAATCTCCTTGGATAGAGGACCACATTTTATTACAAAATTGGTGCAACAGGTTAGCCAATACTTGGGCATAGACTGGGAACTTAAGACCCCATATAACCCACAATCAAGTGGTCAGGTAGAGAAAATGAATCATTTGATCAAACAACAAATTGGACGATTGGGACAATAAGCTAACTTGCCATGGCTTCAATCCCTCCCATTAGCGCTGCTGCAGATTCGAACCAAACCCAAGACTAAGGAAAATCTAAGTCCCTTTGAATTGCTTTGTGGGAGACCATATGGGGTGCAGAAGGGAATGTCTGCCCAAGACATATTGCTAACCTCCTATAGATCGCTCTAAATAAACAACTTAGAGCAATTGAAAAATATGTGGCTAGAACTCGGGGTATGGAGCTTGATGCACCAGTACATGACGTACAACCTGGAGACTATGTATATGTTAAGTCTCTTACAGAGAAGGCCCTAGAACCACAATGGAAGGGACCATACCAAGTGCTCCTTACTACCTTCACTGCAATCAAGATTAAGGAACAAAATGCTTGGATCCACCACAGCCATGTTAAGAAAGCTCCAGAAGCCCCTTGGAGAATAAC
>NW_024509324.1:0-564 GCF_017590135.1 Pyrgilauda ruficollis
ATCCCAAATTCGGGCCCCAAAATTCCCAAATTCGAGACCCCAAAACCCCCAAATCCCAAATTCGGGCCCCAAAATTCCCCGGCCCCGCCCCCACCTCCTTCTGGTAGAGCTCGGACTCCCTCTGGCGGCAGAAATCGCAAACTGCACCTGCGGCGTTTTAATTAATTTTCATTAATTCCCGTTAATTTGGGGCTCCGGCACCCCCCTTGTTGGGCAGAATGGGTTAAATACGGGGAGATTAATTCATTAATAGAAATTGTAATTAAAATTTTAGGTTAATTTGGGGAAGGGGCTTCGATTTAGGACCACCCCCTCCCCCAGTTTTTGGGGCGTTTGCTCTGAATTTTGGGGATTTTGGGACCCCCCTTTTTGGGGAGAGGGGATTAATTTCGGGGATGGAAGGGTTAATCTTAGGTCGAGATCGTTAATTAGGGTTAGGGTTGTTAATTAGGGTTGGTTAATTTGAGGAGGGGGCTTTAATTACGAGGATCCCATTTTTCGGGTCTAATTTTGGGGATTTTTGCCCATTTCAGACCCTTTTTTTTTGGTAAAACTGCCTAAATT
>NW_024509325.1:0-564 GCF_017590135.1 Pyrgilauda ruficollis
ATTATTGCCACCTTTTGAGGTAGCTGCCCCTCTTCTAACAACCTCTGTATTATTTTTCTATGTTTCACAGGAGATCCCTGAGAAGTTCATAGCTCCCTCTCTTTCCATGTGAGTTCATGTAGACCACTCCAAAAGTAAATTTCAAGTCCATCCATACAGTTACAGTCTGATCCTGTGAGAGACATAATGCTCTTGTCAAATGCAATCAGTTCTGGTTTCTGAGCTGACATGCTGGGGGTCAGAGCTTTGGTCTCTATTACCTTGGGCTAAGTTACCACCACATTCCCAGCTTTTCAGATTCCATTTTTCACAAAGCTGTTCCTATCCATTAAGAGCTCCCAATTGTATGGAAAATCACACTTGGAAAACCCAGTGTTCATAAAGGAGATACAGGAGTCCTGCAACTTTATTCGCATGAAGGGAGAGAGGCCACTAGGACACAAACCCAGAGGGTTTTCTCTCTCGGGTTTCTGGGGTGCACCCTCCTTTTATCCTAAACTCCTGGCCGCCTGTTGCCTTCTTCCTTTCCCCACTGGCCAACACACTAGGAAGGTACAGCCTTCC
>NW_024509326.1:0-564 GCF_017590135.1 Pyrgilauda ruficollis
GGGGAAAAAAAAAAGGAAAAAACCCTAGGATTAATAGATTCACAATATGTTTTGAAAAGTTTCATTTATTTTAGAACACAGATGAGATTATGCCATAACCATGCAATGCTTTCACATATTGGAAATGAAAATTTAGTGTCTTCCTGTGCCTTAGGAGTTTCAAACAGACTAGCAGACAAGAGGCTGTCTGAACTGGATAGTGATGAAGAGCATACCACGTTTCCCCAGATGGATAAAGTGATAGCATTTTCTGTAGGAAAAATCTTGTGATGGACAGAAAAAGAATGGAAAGAATCTGTTTCTCACAGTAATTGTATAGAGTGCTCATCTGGGAAACAGGCTAATCAACTATATTTTAGATTGCTCTAGGAACAATACACATTATTAAATATTTTTTCTAAGTAAATCTATTTCAAGTTGGAGACAATGCCTCTGATTACTTTTGAGTGTTGGGGGCTGTTTTTAAATGTGTTATAAATAATAGAGTTCCTTTTCTGATGGAAATTAGCATTCTTCATTCCTCCTAGGTAGTATTTCCCCTTTGAGATGAAAATTTATAAAACA
>NW_024509327.1:0-564 GCF_017590135.1 Pyrgilauda ruficollis
TTTTTTTTTTTCTCCAGGATGTTTGTAAGAGAAAATGTGCAGTTTTATGGGTCACAGAAAATATTAATCAGCCCTTGAAGCATCAAATATTGGCTGCCTTCAGACACAGCACTTCAGTAATTAACAACGTAGTTTATTGGTTCAAAAGGAGAAGTAGCATCACAAGTAACTTCTGCTGTATAACTGCATACTGTATCCCTGTTGCTATGACAGGCCATACTTTTTCTGGGAAGCCATTTTAGAGCTGAAGCAAATAAAAGTAGTTTACCTCTATTTGAATTCTTTGTCTCAAATACTTTTAAAATTACATTTCCACTGTGTTTTTTTGTTGGTGGTTATGTTTTTTTTCATAACACCAAGAACAAAATACATTCTGATTTAATCATGAGAGTCCAGGAGCTGGGTGGGATTCTTGGTCTAGATCTGGAGTTCCTATACTTCAAGCCATTCAGCCAGGAGATTTCTGTAAGCTTCAAGTACTCACCAAGGGTATTGTTTCTGGGCCATCAATTGGGTTCTATCATCACATCTAAAATTAAAGTTACAAACTGTTTTCCAAATGTC
>NW_024509328.1:0-564 GCF_017590135.1 Pyrgilauda ruficollis
CTCTGGGCCACACCCAGCGCCCTCGTTCCCCAAATTACATTGAATTGGTCAAGATTTGGGTCCAAGGTTGAGGTGAGGGGTCAAGAATTCAAATTTTGGGCCAAGAGTCCCGATGTGAGGCCACTGGGGCAGATTTGGGTCGGTGGCTGTGACTCGGTGCCAGCAGGGGAGATTTGGGGTGAAAGCGGCCAAGTCTGGGGGCAATGGTTGGGATTGGGGGGCCAAGGCTGAGCTCAGGGTGAAACCGGCCCTGATTTGGGGCCAGGAGCTGAGATTTGGGGCCAGAGCAGAGCAAGGGTGGGACAGAGGGTCAGGAATGGGGTCAGGGGCTGAGTTTGGTGGAAGAACCTGGCATGCGGGGACAGGGGAGGACACAGAGATGGGGTTGGTGCCAATAGCATAGGCACCATCAGCACCACCACTCCTGGCACAGAAATAGGATCCGGAATCCTCGTCCTTGACGCTGTTCATGGTCAGCGTCACCGAGCTCCGCCCGTTGTCCCTGGAGATCGTCACCCGTCCTTCGAACGATGGCGCATATCTGGTGCTGCCACCGCTGCTGAT
>NW_024509329.1:0-564 GCF_017590135.1 Pyrgilauda ruficollis
TTTTCAGGAATTTTGGGACAAATCTGGAAGAAACCCCGGGGAATTTTGGGAATAAATCCTGGAAAATTCCCAGGAATTTTGGGAAAAATCCTGGGGAAAAATGCTCGGGAATTTTGGGAGAATTCTGGGAAAAATCCTGGGGAGTTTTGGGGAAAAATTCAGGAAAATTCCCAGAAATTTTGAGAAAAATCCTGGGGAATTTTGGAAAAAATTCCTAGAAAATTCTCGGGAATTTTGGGAAAAATCCTGGGGAATTTGGGGACAATTCTGGGAAAAATGCTCGGGAATTTTGGGAGAATTGTGGGAAGAACCTCAGGAATTTTGGGGAAAAATGCTCAGGAATTTTGGGAGAAGTCCTTGAAAATGCTCAGGAATTTTGAGAAAATTTCTGGGGAAGTTTGGGATAAATTTTCTGGAATTTTGGGGGAAATCATCAAGAATTTTTGGGAAATTTGGGGGAAATTCCTCCGGGATTCAGAGAAAAATCTGGGAAAAATCCTGGGGAATTTGGGAAAAGCTCTGCAAAACCCTCCAGAGTTTTGGGAAAAACCCTCGGGAATTTTG
>NW_024509330.1:0-564 GCF_017590135.1 Pyrgilauda ruficollis
CACTGAGTTAAAATAAGGGCCTGAAGTAACACTCAGTCATCAGCCAAAACACAGGGGCTGGCTGCAGGAGAGAACCAGGGATTTTACAGCTTTTTTCCTGTCCTGGGAACAAAAGTGAAGAACTCACCGTGGTTTCCTGGCCCAGGCGTTGCTTGAGCCAAGCCTTCACCTGATCCAGAGTGAGGTTAATCCCAACCAGTCCAAGCTTCCCACGTCTCTTAATGAGCTGGTCTGGCTTCACCACTAAACGCTGCAGAGGTTGGGCAAGAGATTTAAAGGAAAAAGCATTAGAAAGTGATTTTGGTCAAGTGGTTCTCTGCAAATAGTGAAGTAAAAAGTTAAATCAGTTCTGCACAGCATCCATCCTTGTAAAATTCCTTTAATCTTGGCAAATCCAGCTCCTGATACAATATGCCTGCAAGTTTGGGTTTTCTTATGCTGTACTTTGAGAAAAGCTGTCTTGTTTCTACTCAGCTGTAAGCAGGCATCAGAGGCTGAGGTGACAGCTTGTTATTTTTTTGATGAAAAACCCAATAAAAGTCATGACAGACACAGACAGTTGCT
>NW_024509331.1:0-563 GCF_017590135.1 Pyrgilauda ruficollis
AACATTTGCTTGTGCCATTTCTGCAGTTGTTCTGGTAACTCCAGGCAGTTTTTAACTCCAGATTCATTGTCCTGTGAGTTTTATATCATGCAAAAAACCTGAAAAAACCCCAACTTTGAACATATATTCTGTGAAATATATTCTATATTTCAGAATTCAAAGTCAAAAATTATGAGAGGAATGTGAACTCTATCTGCATTCCCAGCACTGTCTGTGTATTATAAAAACTGACAATAACTCAATTTCTTACTTTGGCCAAGAGCAGTTTCATAAAAGCTTATGGCCAGTTAATTTTTCAGTCCAGCTATGATTTTATTCCAGCTCTCCAGAAGCCCAAAGCAGCAGACATTTCCCAGCTGCAGCTCTGCCCCCCTCTCCCACGAGCAGCTCTGGATGCAGGAGCATTTCCCTGCTGCTGGAGAGATCTTTGGGCTTTGCTCTCAGCCACACAGGCACGGGGCAGACAACAGGAGTGATGCCAGCTCCAGTTTACCCCCATCCAACCAATGCCCAGAGAGGCTGTATGGAACAGAGCCTAGGCAGTGTGAAAGGATAAAGTAGGG
>NW_024509332.1:0-563 GCF_017590135.1 Pyrgilauda ruficollis
CCACATAGGCCTTACCTTTTTGAGCTTCCCACTCTTGGTGCCCACAAAAGCCAGGGAGTGGTTCTTGTAGACGTAGGCAATCACCGAGGTCATCCTGTCCCCATCCTCAGTGAAAATGGGGAGCCCTCGCACCATGGATGATACTCCCAAGGGGGCATTCATATCCAGGCCACAGAAATTGTCATCAATTGTTAACAGCTGCAAAAGAAGACAGAAGAAGGGGGTAAACAGCTGAAGTCACCAGTTTTTTAGCCATTTGGGAAGTGTCCATCCATTGCGTAACATGCCTGTAATTTATGCAGGCTGACGAAAATCAAGGAGGACTGGAGAAAGAGGTGGAAAAAAGAAAAAAGAAAACTCTCTGAAGTTACACAATGAGTTACAGCCAGAAGGAGAACTGGAAAGTTGGTTCTCTTGAATGACAGCCCAGCAGGATACATTACATTAAGCCTTTTTCCTACTGCTGTACCAGTCAGTTTTACCAGTCAAGACTCACCAATCAAGTGGAAGTCTGCTGAAAATGTCTTAAACATACCTAAGTTCTGTCAAAAAAAAAAAAAAAA
>NW_024509333.1:0-563 GCF_017590135.1 Pyrgilauda ruficollis
ACTGCCCCCGTGTGAAAAACATTTTTGGGATTCGTGTCAATTAGCAACGGAATCAGCAAATGCTTCTGTCTGCTGTGTCGAAATACACAGAGAAAGGTTTTGAAACTTTCTGACCAAATAGCCATCAAAATAAAAGTAGAGTAGAGTAAAAGAGATGGGGTGCAAGACTGGGGCTTAGAATAAAATAGAGGAAGTTGTGGTAAAGCTAAGAGATATTGCAACAAAGCAACGAAATGCTTATGTATAATGAGAAAAATGTGTATTTTATGATTGGCTTTTCGCAAATATTAAAATGAATATTAGATGTGTTATGTCAGAAAGTTATGCTGTATTAATTAAGTAGTGTTTTAAATGTAGTTTTGGGTTATAACATAATGTTAAAATAGAAACTATGCTGTGTAAGATACTTTTTTTAAAGAGAGGAGAGAGGCACTCGCACTGAGACAGCAGCCACAGGACACTAAATCTTTCAGAGAAAAAGAATTTATTGCTCCCTTATCAGAAGAAACGAACTTCTTCCCACCTCATGTCAGGATTAAGAGGAAGAAATTGACACTGACCAG
>NW_024509334.1:0-8776 GCF_017590135.1 Pyrgilauda ruficollis
TTTTTTTGGGTGTGTATTTGGGGTTTTCTTGGGTGTGTATTGGGTTTTTTTACTTTTTTGTTTTGTTTTGGAGGGTTTTTTTTGTGTGTTGTTTTTGGGGTTTTTTTTATTTTTCAGGGGTTTTTTTGTTTGGTTTGTTTGGAGGGTTTTGTTTGGGTTTTTTGGGATTTTTCAGTGTGTATTTGGATTTTTTGGATGCATATTTTTGATTTTCATTGCTATATTTTTTTCCTTTTTGTTTTCTTTGGGGTTGTTTTTTTTTTCTTTTTTGTTTCTTTGGATCTTGTTGGGTTTTATTTTTGTTTTTGTTTGGTTTTCTCTTCGTTTGTTTGTTTTTTGGGCTATTTCAGAGGAATTTGCTTTCCTGGCACTGCAGGGCACTCCACACCGCATTTTTAATTTTTTTTTTGTTGTTTTTATTCCTAATTTCAGCTTGTAAACTCATTTTTTAGCACTGTCGAGACAGCAGAACAACAACCACCAGCCAGCAATGCCCAATTTTTATTCCAAACCCAGTGATATTGGTGTGGATTAAAATCCATTTTTTTTCCTCTTTACACACCCATAATACTGAATTTCACACTGGTCAGGACCCTGCCTCTAAAATACTTCAATGAAACAGCAAGAAATTTAAAAAAAAAAATAAAAAAAAAAAATAAAAGCAATTAAAAAAATTTAAAAAAACCAAAATAAAAGCTGAATTTTGATATTTTTGACTACTGAATTTCACACTGGTCAGGACCCTGCCTCTAAAATACTTCAGTGAAACAGCAAGAAATTAAAAAAAAATTAAAAAAAAAATAAAAGCAATTAAAAAAATTTAAAAAAACCAAAATAAAAGCTGAATTTTGATATTTTTGACTTATTGAGGCCGCAGTAAAATTCTCCAGCTGTGTGAAGAAACCAAGTGCAGCCACCAAGGCACAAAATCCACCTGGAAATTCCTGGGGTTTTGGGATAAAAATTGAAATTCCAGGAAGGAAAAAGGAGCAGGAAATGGAACAGAGTCACACAGAGGGCACGGAGGGAACGCAGGGAAAAGGAAATTCCTTTTTTTCCCCAAAAATTCCCCAATATCCTCATTCCTGACGAGGCCAGCAGTGGAAATTCTGAAGGAGAATAAAGATAATTTCTGATTCCTATTTGGAAGATTCAGGTTTTTACCCACCTGCATCAACAAAAGTTCAATGAAGCCATTTTTTGGCTTTCCCCTTCCAGGGGAAATAATATTTAAAAAAAATAATTCTGGGGTTTAAGATTTTAAAATATAATTTTGAATAATATTATTAATATGTTTGGTTTTAAAATGTTAAATATAATAATAAATTTAATAATAATTGTAATAATTCTGGGTCTAAAATTCTTAAATATAATTTTAATAATAACAACAATTTTGGGTTTAAAAATTTTAGAATATAATGACAATTTTTAATAATTCTGGGTTTAAAATTTTTAATATAATGATAATTTTAAAATAATAATTTAAAAAATAATTGTGGGTTTTAAAATTTTTTAATATAATAATATTTTAAAAACAATAATTTAAAAAATAATTCTGGGTTTAAAACATTTCAAATATAATAATTTTTTTAAGTAATATTTTTAATAATTCTGGGTTTCATTTTTTAAAATATAATTACAATTTTTATAATAATTTTTTAGCGATTCTGGGTTTAAATTTTTAAAAATACAATTTATTTTTAAATTATAATTTTTAATTTCAATTTTGAAATTTTGAAATTATAATTTAAAAATAATTTTGGGTTTTAAAAACCAGAATTATTTCAGCTGGGCACCTCCCCTGCTCCACCCACCAGCATCTGGTTTAATCCGGGGCACTTTTTTGGGTTTATTTGGATTTTTTACGCACGGGGAGATCTCTGCAAACCCCCAGAGCTGCCCAGGGAATTCGTTTTCCTGTCTGGTTTGGGTTCACACCCAGCTCAAGCAACGACTCTTCCTTTTCTGCAGCTCCTGGGGGTTTTATTTGACATTTTTTTCCACAAGTTAACCAACAGGAAATGTGGAAAAACAACCTCCCCAAGGCACACCTGGGCACTGGAAACCCAAGGGCAGCACACAAATGCCGTGAAATAGATTTTAAAAATTACATTTTTTTTGTTTAAAAATAAGATTTTATCCAAAGAAACGTCCGGTTTTATCCTGATGATACAAATCTGGTTAGATTTATAGGAGAAATTTCAATTTTTGGGTCATTTGGGGGCATTTCAAGCTCTGCTTGAGCTCCATTGGATGGAGCAGGAATTGGGAATTTTCAGCTGCTCTGAGCCTGGATTTTCCAGCTCTGAGGAGAGCTCTTGGCTGAAACATTGCAAGTACAAAAATCAATAAATAACACCTGAATCTGAAGGGGTTTCGTGGCAGCTCCTTAAAAAAATCAGGCACTTCTCTGGTGTTCTAAAAAAAACCAGAAATATTTATAGGATTAAATATTTATAAGATTAAAAGCCATTTAGTTTTTTTTGTGTTTAAGACAATGAAGTAAAATTCATCAAGGCACTTCCATTTCGATGCTAACCAGTTCTCCCTGGGTGCAGAAAATGGTATTTATAAGCACCTATAACCCCAAATTTGGCAATATTTGCACAGTCCTGGTATTTCAGCTTTTCATTAAAAAGTGCAGCACAAATAATTCCAAATTTCTTGACCCTCACTGTTTAGTTTTAAATTCTTTTCAGCTCCAGAGAATGGAAACTCAGATTTTTTAGTGAAGGTAAAAACTGTAAAATCCCTCTATGTGAGACAGGCAGGAGGAATAATTTCCCTAATTCAGCAGGAACCAGGACACAGCAATTTCCAATCCTGTTTCCCAGTTAAGGAGGTAAAAAAAACCCAATTATTGAAGGTTTTTTTTTTGCTGAAATCTAAACCCAAAACGTGAGCAGGGTGATTTGTGTTCCATCAGAAAATCATGGAACAGCAAATCCAGAATTAAACCCACAAAACCCCAACCCTGAAGTGTGAATTCCCTAAAAAATCTCCATTTGTACCAATTTTTAGGCTAGAACTGCTCTCCACCACCATTATCTGGGGGAAAGTGGCACCACAGAGAAATGGGAATTAAACCCACAAACTGAATCCCTGAAATGTGTGAATTCCCTAAAAAATCTCCATTTGTACCAATTTTTAGGCTAGAACTGCTCTCCACCACCAATAACTGGGGGAGAGAGGTACCACAGGGAAATGGGAATTAAACCCACAAACTGAATCCCTGAAATGTGTGAATTCCCTAAAAATTTTCCTCAATTTGCACCAATTTTTAGGCCAGAACTGCTCTCCACCACCCAGACCTGGGATGTGCAGGGGGGAAAGAGGCACCAGAGGGAAAATGGGCATTAAACCCACAAAACTCCATTCCTGAAGTGTGAATTCCCTATAAATTCTCCTAAATTTGTACCAATTTTTAGGCCAGAACTGCTCTCCACCACCCAGACCTGGGATGTGCAGGGGGGAAAGAGGCACCAGAGGGAAAATGGGAATTAAACCCACAAAACTCCATCCCTGAAAAGTGTGAATTCCCTATAAATTCTCCTAAATTTGTACCAATTTTTAGGCCAGAACTGCTCTCCACCACCCAGACCTGGGATGTGCAGGGGGGAAAGTGGCACCAGAGGGAAAATGGGAATTAAACCCACAAAACTCCATCCCTGAAAAGTGTGAATTCCCTATAAATTCTCCTAAATTTGTACCAATTTTTAGGCCAGAACTGCTCTCCACCACCATTATCTGGGGGAAAGTGGCACCACAGGGAAATGGGGAGTGGTTCCTTCCTTTCCTTTTATCCCACAAACTCCTTTTTTCCTCCTCCTCCCCCTCTTCCCCAGCCCACTAAAACAGCAGGGGGGTTTTTAGGGAGCTGTTTCCTCCCCAAAATTCCCTCCTGGCTGCGGGAGGATGCAGAAGGCAATTGAGCAGCACTTGCCAAAAGCACTTTGGGCTGGCCCAAAAGTGCCAAGGGCTCTTTGTGGGGCCACAAAAGGGGTTTACAGCCCCCTCCTCACCCTGGCCCAGAAAAGGGCAGCAGAAAATCCTGACCAAATTTTGGGGTCCCTGCTCCACAGGGGAGTGAGGATTGTGCTGCTCCAGGAAGGACAGAGCAATTCCTGACCAAAATTTGGGGTCTCTGCTGCACAGAGTGAGGATTGTGCTGGTCCAGGAAGGGCAGGAGAAAATCCTGACCAAATTTCGGGGTCTCTGCTGCTCAGGGAGGACCCAGCAACTCCTGACCAAATTTTGGGGTCTCTGCTCCACAAGCAGAGCCCAGGGGAGTGAGGTTTGCTGTGGTTCAGAAAGGGCAGGAGAAAATCCTGATCAAATTTTGGGGTCTCTGCTCACAGGGAGAACACAAATTGTGAGGATTGTGCTGGTCCAGGAAGGGCAGGAGCAGTTCCTGACCAAATTTCGAGATCCCTGCTCCACAGGGAAGTGAGGGTTGTGCTGGTCCAGGAAGGGCAGGAGAAAATCCTGACCAAATTTTGAGATCCCTGCTCCACAGGAGTTGAGGTTTGTGCTGGTCCAGAAAGGGCAGGAGCAGTTCCTGACCAAATTTTGGGGTCTCTGCTCCACAGGGAGAACACAAATTGTGAGGATTGTGCTGGTCCAGGAAGGGCAGGAGCAGTTCCTGACCAAATTTCGGGATCCCTGCTCCACAGGGAAGTGAGGATTGTGCTGGTCCAAGAAGGGCAGGAGAAAATCCTGATCAAATTTTGGGGTCTCTGCTCACAGGGAGAGTGAAGATTGTGCTGGTCTAGGAAGGGCAGAAGAAACTCCTGACCAAATTTTCGGGTCCCTGCTCCACAGGGAGAACACAAATAGTGAAGACTGTGCTGGTCCAGGAAGGGCAGAGCAAGTTCCCACCAAATTTTGGGGAGGGAGAACCCAAATCGTGAGGTTTCTGCTGGTCCAGGAAGGGCAGAGCAGTTCCTGAGAATTTTGGGGTGTCTGCTCCACAGGGGAGTGAGGATTGTGCTGGCCCAGGAAGGGCAGGAGAAAATCCTGACCAAATTTTGGGGTGTCTGCTCCACAGGAAGAACCCAAATAGTGAGGATTGTGCTGGTCCAGGAAGGGCAGAGCAATTCCTGACCAAATTTTGGGGTCTCTGCTCACAGGGGAGTGGGGGTCGTGCTGCTCCAGGTCCCAGCTCACCCCAGAATTCCACAGTGCTGATGCACATCCAGCAGGTCTGGGGCACTGCTGTCCCAAATCCCAGGGATTCCCAAATCCCAGGGATCCCCAAATCCCCAGAGCAGGGCGGGAGGAAACTGCTGGAATGTCCCCAAAAGGGAGGGGGTAAAGGTGCAGAAAGTTCAAAAATCCCTCTGACAGCCCAGGCCAGCACTGCCAGAGGGGGAAGTGCTCAGAATTTAAAAAAAATATAATTCAATATAATCCAAGGCACTGCTTGGACATGGATTGTGCTCCACCAGAGCAGCAGAGAAAAGGAGGAATATCCCTAATGAGGAATACTCCCAAATGGGGAACATTCCCAAATGAGGAATACTCCCAAATGAGGAATATTCCAAATGAGGAATATTCCCAAATAAGGAATACTCCTAATGAGGAATACTCCCAAATGAGAAACATTCCAAATGAGGAATATTCCCAAATAAGGACTATTCCCAATAAGGAATACTCCCAAATGAGGACTGTTCCCAGTGAGGAACAATCCCAAATGAGGAATATCCCAAATGAGGAATATCCCAAATGAGGAATATCCCAAATGAGGAATATCCCAAATGAGGAATATCCCAAATGAGGAATATCCCAAATGAGGAATATCCCAAATCAGGAATATCCCAAATGAGGAATATTCCAAATGAAGAATATCCCAAATGAGGAATACTCCCAAATGAGGAACATTCCCACTCCTCCTCCTCCACCCCTCACTCCAAGTCACTGCAGCAGGGCTCTGCTGAGCAAACAGCCCCTGAAAAGTCCAAAATCACAGGAAAAAAACCCAAACCAGGGACAGCTCAGGGAAAGGCGACCACGATGATGATGATGATGATGATGATGATGATGAGGAGCCATCAGAGCCCAGGGCGTGGCGTGTCCGTGGCTTCAGCAGCAGGCCCAGCCTGGAGGGGAGGTCTCCTTGATGCTGATGTAATCCCCAGTGCCAGCAGAGCAGGAGCTGCCACCTCCTGTGCATGAGGACATCATCTTCTCTATCAGAACCCTGGGGAAAAACAGTCCTGAGCTGGGTCTGGGCCTTTCTTTGGGTATTTTTTTTTGAACCAGCAGTGTTGGGCAGTGCAGAAAAGAAATAAAAAATAAAAAAGCAAGTGTTGGAAATGGATTTGTAGAGTTGGGCAGTGCAGAAAAGAAATAAAAAATAAAAAAGCAAGTGTTGGAAATGGATTTGTAGAGTTGGGCAGTGCAGAAAAGAAATAAAAAATAAAAAAAGCAAGTGTTGGAAATGGATTTGTAGAGTTGGGCAGTGCAGAAAAGAAATAAAAACCAAAAAGCAAAGCTCAGAAGTGTGGGAGGTGGATGTGTAGAGGTGTCAGGGCCTACAGCATGGTGCAGCAAAAAGCTGATAGGCCAAGAAACACTTAGAGTGTTTTGTAATTAAGAAATTGCTAACTTCTAATTGTGATAACATGAATTATAACCCCTGTATTGTCTCACCCGTCTCATGAGACTGAAAATAATTATATTAAAAACCTCTCTTTGACAAAAGAGCTGGGAAAATTACTTTATACATTGAAATACTGCACAGCTGCTCCAGGGGGAAAACAGTCTCTTTTGAAAAACACTTTTCAGAGGCTTCCTCTGAGCCTGGAGCATCCTGGACACAGAGACTGCAGCCCACGAAGGCTCAGGAAATAAACAACTGGGAGCCTTTTGGTTATTTGAATCAAAGTTTTTAAACTTTTAAATAATTACATTTATTTACATTATTTGAAATTATATTTATTTAATTTAAATTAAATTTATAGTATTTAATTATTAAAAAAGTTTTTATTTTAAATTATATTAATTTAATTATTTTTATTTAAATTTTTATTTAAATAAAAGTTATTTTAATAAAATGCCTCTCAGTTGCCCCATCTCTAAGCCAGAAAAGAGCATTGTCCCACACAGAAGGATATAAAGTTTAGGAAATGAGTAAAAAAATCAGGTTAAGGAATGGGACAGCACTGGCAGCTGGACAGGGCAGGGACACCTCCCACTGTGCCAGGCTGCTCCAGCCCTGCCCAGCCCACACACAAAAATACATACAGAGAAACACACAAAACACACAGAGAAACACACAAAACACACTGAGAAACACAAAAACACATAGAGAAACACACAAAAACCATAGAAACCCACATAGAAACACACAAAAATACACAGAGAAACACACAAACACATAGAGAAACACACAAAACCACAAAAAACCACACAGAGAAATACATACAAACCCACACAGAAACACACAAAAACCCACAGAGAAACACACAAATACACAGAGAAATACACAAAAACCATACAAACCCACAGAGAAACACACAAAGACACAGAGAAACACACAAGAACCATACAAACCCACAGAGAAGCACACAAAAACACACAGAGAAATACACAGAAACACACAGAGAAATATACAAAACCATACAAACCCACACAGAAACACACAAAAATACACAAACACACAAACACATAGAGAAACACACAAAAACCATACAAACCCACAGAGAAGCACACAAAAACACACACAGAAACACACAGAGAAATACATAAAAACCATACAAACCCACACAGAAACACACAAAACACACAGACTGGGATGGAGCTCCCAAGCTTTCCCTCATCCCAAATGTGCCCAGCAGCCAGCAGAGGTGGCACAGAGGTGGCACCACGGTGGCACTGATGCCAAAGGGATGGACAGAGCCTGGTCCGGAGCTCTCAGGTGTCCCTGGTCCTTTGAGGCAAAAATTGTCTCAAAACAGAATCCCAGGGTCATGAGGAGGGAAAATTCCTGTGGGATCATCGAGTCCAAGCTGTGAACATCCCAACCCTGAGCACGCAGTGACACCTCCAGGTGACACCTCCAGGGGTGGGCACTCCAAACCCACAAAACAAACACACAAAAAGCATACAAACCCACGGAGAAATATACAAAAAACATAGAAACCCACAGAGAAACACACACAAACCCACAGAGAAACACAAAAAGCATACAAACCCACAGAGAAACACACAAAAAACACACAAAACCCCACACAGAACACACAAACACACAGAGAAACACCAAGAAATACAGAGAAACCCACAGAAACCATACAAACCTGCAGAGAAACACCGAGAAACACACAAAACACACAGAGAAACACAGAGAAACACACACACACAGAAACACTCAAAAAACATACAAACCCAGAGAAACCCATAAAATACATACAGATAAACATACAAACCCACAGAGGAACACACAAAAACCATACAAGCCCATAGAGAACAACACAAAAAACACACAGACCCACAGAGAAACACACAAAAAACACAGAAACCCAGAGAAACCCATAAAATACACACAGATAAACATACAAACCCATAGAGAAACACACAAAAACCATAGAAACCCACAGAGAACCACCCAAAAACCCACAGAGAAACACACAAAAATCATAGAAACCCACAGAGAAACACACACAAACCCACAGAGAACCACACAAAAAACACGTAAACACACAGAGAAACACACAAAAACCACAGAAACACACAGAGAAACACACAAACACACAGAGAACCACACAAAAACCACAGA
>NW_024509335.1:0-563 GCF_017590135.1 Pyrgilauda ruficollis
AAAAAAAAAAAAAAAAAAGAGTTAAATTAAAAAAAAAAAAAGTTAAAATTTGAAATATGAAAGTTAAAAATTAGAAGTTAAATCCAGCATGCATGTGCTTGTGCTGTTACTGCAGAGGCAAGCGAAGCACGGGATTTTCTGGATCCCCCCGGGGTCGCGTGGGACGAAGGGGCAGCACCGGCTGGGAAGGAAGGAGGATGCTGCTGGCGGCGGGAGAGCGGAGGGAAGCTCTGACCCAATTTCCAGCCCTGGAAATATGAAATGAGCGGGTTTAAATAACGCCACGCTGTCGGCAGCACAATGCCCCGGCCTCCAAAGGGCTAAAGCATCTCGCGGTGATTAAAGGCTGATCCCTTCCTGCAAGGGCCGGGCAGATGGTGCCGCAGGCTGGGCTCTCCCCGGGACCCTCCCAGGCACGCTTCTTTTGTGGGCAGTTTAACAGCCTGAATGGGAAATGCCGGGAGCTCCCTCCGTCTGATGGGAATGCTGAACCTCTGCTCCCAAACCTCCCTGTCCACAAATCTTCCGTGAAATAGATAAATGGGGCAGGAGATCTTTCTCCT
>NW_024509336.1:0-563 GCF_017590135.1 Pyrgilauda ruficollis
AGAATCTGCAGGCAATGCCCTGACCCCCTGACAGAGGGGTGGTGCTGTTCCTCCTGCCTACAGCCCAGAGCTCTCTCTGCCTGGCAGCAGCCAGCCAGGGCTCCCCAGATGCTTTTCCTGTCTAAACTCTTCCCACTGCAAGAACCACAACTCCGCAGTGCTGCTGGGCACAGCCATCCCTCACACTGACCCTCTAGTGTTCATTGCAGTGCAAGAGGTGCTCACAGATATTAACAGACCATATGACTCTGACATACATGATTTTACATCGCATTTAAGATTAACCTCTCTGCTTCCACCGCTCTCTGCAATACCCAGGACAGTGCACAGTGTCTCCTGCTTTTTGCATCACGATACCTTCCTAATTTCTCCAAACTCGCTGCTCTGACGTGGTCTAACTCATCGAGGAGGTTACATCATATAATCTATGGTGCAACTGCACACAGCACACTGAGTTTTCCCCAAGGGAGAGAACAACACAGGATTTCTCACCAACCATCAGCAGAAATGCCTTTGGGATTTAGTGATCCCTCTCAACACACAGGAAGGACAAACCTTTCAAA
>NW_024509337.1:0-563 GCF_017590135.1 Pyrgilauda ruficollis
AAAGGCAAATTTATCTTTGGTGTCCTCAGGTGTGGATGTGAAATTTGCTCAGTTGACATTTGAAATACCTGCACAGCCCCTGCTGTGGTGGCTTTGGCAGTGTGAGAATGTGGGCTCAGGGGATCCTGCAAAAATCTGATTTTTGTGTGCTAATCACCAGCAGAGACCATTGATTACCACTGATTGGGACTATCTGGAACTTCTAAAGGAAAAGGGGACAGGGAATGATGTAAAGGCACAATTTTAAATATGTGACATTGTTTTGAAGAGATTAAAATATATCCAGCTATCAATATCTACATCCTAGATGTAGGTAGATGTAGCTATAAGGCTGCTTCTTATTTCTTCTCAGTATCTCATTTTTACCCAACCAATTAATGTATTAATTAATGTGTGGCCTGTGCTGGATGCTGTATGGGAAGGGAACAGAGCTTTACTTGATGATTTCTGTTGATATATATTTAAGAAATTTGAGCTGCATTGTCCTTAATGGTCAGTTTTATTTTCTTGAAATAAATTTTAATTCTAGTGAAACTCATAGCCATGAATCACTTTATAAATAA
>NW_024509338.1:0-563 GCF_017590135.1 Pyrgilauda ruficollis
ACCTGGGGGTTACCTGGGGGGGAATCCGACAGAAATTCGGCCAAAAAAAATTTTGGGAATTTAGAGAATTTTGGGAAAGAACTTGAAGCGTTTTTTGGGGTCCCAGGGGAGTCGGGAGATGCCAGGTGTGCCCAGGTGTGCCCAGGTGTGCCCAGGTGTGCCCCTCACCTGGCCTGGCCCATGACATCATCACAAATTAATCTTCAGTGCTCAAACAGGTAAATTTGGGCAGAATTTGGTAAAATATTCCTTTAAAAAGGGGAATTTTGGGAATTTCGGGCTGCTGGGCGTGCCCAGGTGAGCCCAAGTGAGCCCAGGTGTGCCCCTCACCTGGCCTGGCCGTGACGTCATCAGAAATGAACTTCTGGTGCTCAAACAGGTAAATTTGGGCAGAATTTGATAAAATTTTGCTAAAAACCAAGGGGAATTTTGGGAATTCTGGGAATTTTGGGAATTCCGGGCTCCTGGGCGTGCCCGGGCGTGCCCAGGTGTGCCCCTCACCTGGCCTGGCCGTGACGTCATCAGAAATGAACTTCTGGTGCTCAAACAGGTAAATTTGGGCA
>NW_024509339.1:0-563 GCF_017590135.1 Pyrgilauda ruficollis
CCCAAATTCCCGATCCCAAATCCCCCCAAACCCCACATCCCAAATCCCAAAATCCCAGAGTCCCAATTTTTGATCCCAAACCCGTCAAAATCCCAAATTCCCCATCCCAAATCCGCCAATCCTGATTTCCAAATCCCAAATCCCCCATCCCAAACCCCCCGCCAAAAACTCCCCAAAATTCGAAAATTCCCCCAAAATCTCCCCCAAAACCCCTCCAAATCCCCCCAAAAAATCCCATAAAAACCCCCAAACTCCCCAAAACTCCCCAAAAACCCCAAAATGCCCCAAATCCAGGCTGTTCCCGGTGTCGGGGTCGGACTCGGGCCGCTATCGCTGCTGGGCCCGCGCGGGGGGAGGGGCGCGGCTGCTGTCCCGCGAGGCCACGCTGGAGCTGGCAGGTGAGAGGCCCAAAAAACCCCAAAAATCCCCAAAACATCCCCAAAATCATTCCTGAAATATAAAAAAAAATCCCCGGAAAAATCCCCGGAAAAATCACCAAAATCCCCCCAAAAATCTCCAAAAAATCCCAAGAAAAATCACCAAAATACCCCCAAAAATCCCAA
>NW_024509340.1:0-563 GCF_017590135.1 Pyrgilauda ruficollis
CCGCCCCGGCCACGCGCGCCACCGGCAAACCCTTCACCGTGCCCATCACGGCGGCGGCGGCCGGCGCGGCGGCCGGGGGAGGTCTCCAAGACCTGGACGACGTCTTGAAGACCACCAAGATCATCATCGGCTGCTTCGTGGCCATCACCTTCATGGCCGCCGTCATGCTGGTGGCCTTCTACAAGCTCCGCAAGCAGCACCAGCGCCACAAGCACCGCGGCGGCCCCGCGCGCGCCGTGGAGATCGTCAACGTCGAGGACGAGCTGGCCGGAGGTCCCGCCGGCGGAGGAGGTGGCGGCGGTCCCGGCGGCGGAGCCGGGACGGGTGGGGACAACCGGTTGGCGTTGCCGGCGTTGGAGAGGGAGCACCTGGACAGGTACGCGGCGCTGGCCGCCCACTACGGGGGTCCGGCGGCGGCGCTGGGCTGCGGGAAGACGCCGCTGCTCAACTCGGTGCACGAGCCGCTGCTCTTCAAGAGCCCCTCCAAGGAGAACGTGCAGGAGACGCAGATCTGAGATTTTTTTGGGGGGGGTGGGATTTATCCCCCCCCCCCCCCCCCCCCC
>NW_024509341.1:0-563 GCF_017590135.1 Pyrgilauda ruficollis
CACCCAGCTGTGAACTGGTCCCAAACCCGTGACTTGGCTCCACTGGTATGTCGTGCTGCAGCTACATCCCTTAGCCAGGCACTCCACCACCCTTGTGGGAGAACAGAAAGTGCATCAGCCTAAATGCCAGAGCCCAAAATGGGCTCAGGCAGCTCAGCACCAGTACGTCACTTTTAGAGATGCACAGAGGTATGACCTAATTTCTAGACAGTACTACATTTCCAGATCATGGACTGTCAAGAGAGACTGCCACCACATTTTCTATTAAAAAAATCTGCATGGACTTATTATCTGTACATAATAATGCTACAAGGAGTTCTAAAAAATAAGACATTGTTTTCAGATGCTCTTTACATGAACCCCTTGTCTCTACAGGAGAGAAACATACAGCAACCCAAGCAGTAACCTTTCTGTCTCCCTCTCATTGCAAAAAATAACAAGGCAAGTAAAGCAACAAACCTAGAAGAACCTGCAACACCAGTCTGGGGTCATCAAACTCTCACAGGTTTGTTGGTTGGGTTTTTAAGCTCAAGTTTTTGCTGAAACTGTGTATGAGATGTTAT
>NW_024509342.1:0-563 GCF_017590135.1 Pyrgilauda ruficollis
CCCCAAATTTGGGGAGGGTCCCCAATTTTGGGGGGGTCCCGAACCCCAAATTTGGGTGGGGTCCCCAATTCTGGGGGTCCCAAAGCCCAAATTTTTTGGGGTTCCTCAATTTTTGGGGTGTCCTGAACCCCAAATTTGGGGAAAATCCCCCCAAAATGGGGCTAAATTGGGGGGGACGGGGCAAATTTTGGGGTTCCCCACCCCCTCCCCTTAATTTGGGGGGGTCCCAGCACCCCAAATTTTTTTGGGGGGGTCGCAAACTTCAATTCTAGGGGGGGTGAGACCCCAAATTTTGGGGGGTGGGACCCCAAATTTTTCCCCCCCCGAGGGTGAGGAGCCAATTTTTTGGGGGGGGTCCCAAACTCCAAACTGGGGGAAACCCCCCCGAAATGGGGCTGGATTGGGGAGGGGGCGGGGTGAGATTTTGGGGTCCCCCCCTGACCCCTCCCCCACCCGCAGGTGGCCCCGGTGCCCCCCCAGGAGGGGGAGGGGGAGGGGGAGGAGCCCCCCCAGGAGGAGCCGCCCTTCGACGAGGCCACGCAGGCCCTGATCGATGGTGGGGG
>NW_024509343.1:0-563 GCF_017590135.1 Pyrgilauda ruficollis
TTGAGAGGTGACAGTGCTGCCTTCTGTAGCCTGCTCTGATTATACCCTTGCTTAAAACTGATCTGGAGCTCAATCCCTTATTTCCCTCACAGCTTTGGGGTGGTTATGGGGTGATGCCAGGGAGGGAAAGATGTCTGAGCTGCAGTGGAAAAAATGCCCTTGTCATGAGCAGATAATCGTGGCTGGACCTGATGCCACCTGCAGACCTCAGACACCTCTCAGTGGCCCAGGACCTCAGACACCTGTCAGTCTCCCAGTTCCCGAATGTTTTGTGTGTTTGCTGGGATCTCTGCAAGCCGTGGGGCTGTGCTGCAGCCCGAGTGCCATCTGCTGACACTTCGCCTCCTTCGCTGCCTTCAGGCAGATCCATTCTTTCCCTCAAGCACTGTCAGCTCAGTACTCACCTCTGCCTGCTGTGGTTCTCTCTCGTCCTTATGCACACCCACTCCCCAGCCCCTTAAATCGTCAAACTTAAATATGTTTTCCTTTTTCCTTTTGTGATAATATGTGACCACCGTAAGGTTACTTCTTGTCATATTACTCATATGCTACATGTAGCATTT
>NW_024509344.1:0-578 GCF_017590135.1 Pyrgilauda ruficollis
TTTTTGTTTTTGTTTTTGTTTTTTTTGCCTTTCAGGTAAATCCTGCCAGGTTTCAGAGGGATCGGTATATCAAGATGAGGAAGGAGGCCGGCATTGACTGGGATGGTCTGCCCAATGTTCGCTCACGTCTAGACCTGGGTGACCCTGGTCCAAAGGTAGCCTTTTCCTGCTGTTTTCCTTTCTGTTTGATGTGAAGTTTGAAGAGGGTGTGTGCTTGTGACAGGCTTGCCTCCAGCGAAATACCTCAGTGTCCAGGTCCTGTTGTCATTGCAAACTGATGGGAGTGGTGGACTGGGAGTCCTGATGTGCACTAAGCCAACACAAGTAACCTCTGCTGAAGCTGCTGGGGTGTGCTGCAGTGTAGCTGCCATTGCTAAAACAATGGGGGGGACACAAAGGCTCAAAATTGCCATTTGCCATTCTCCTGCTGAAGGAGCCACCTCTTGCTTTGGTGTGGTCACCATCAAATGCTCGGGGTCACAGGATTCCCTCCACATTGGCAGTGTTGGCCTTTGAAGGCCCAGGACCTGCAGGAATTACTTCAGATGTAACAAAACAAATTGCATTAATGCTGTGGG
>NW_024509345.1:0-431 GCF_017590135.1 Pyrgilauda ruficollis
ACGGGGTGTGAACGGAAAAAACGGGGTTTGAACAGAAAATAGCGGGGTGTGAACGGAAAATAACGGGGTGTGACCCCAAAATAACTGGGTGTGAACGGAAAAAACGGGGTCTGAACCCAAAATAACGGGGTTTGAACCCAAAATAACGGGGTCTGAACGGAAAAAATGGGGTTTGAACCCAAAGTAACGGGGTCTGAACAGAAAAAATGGGGTTTGAACCCAAAATAACGGGGTCTGAACCCAAAATAACGGGGTGTGAACCCAAAATAACAGGGTCTGAACGGAAAAAACGGGGTTTGAACCCAAAATAACGGGGTGTGAACAGTAAAAATGGGGTTTGAACCCAAAATAACGGGGTCTGAACCCAAAATAACGGGGTTTGAACCCAAAATAACGGGGTCTGAACCCAAAATAACGGGGTTTGAACCCAA
>NW_024509345.1:1113-2536 GCF_017590135.1 Pyrgilauda ruficollis
TGACCCCGCCCCTCCCCCAGGCCGCCCTCGGGGGTCTCCTCGGCGTCACCAGCGCCCGCCTCGGCTCCATGAAGACGCGGTGAGTGACAGCCCCGCCGGCCAATCACAGTGCGGGGCCCGCCCCGCCCGCCTCCTGATTGGCTGCTGCTCTGGGGTGGGCGGGGTGGAGTGAAAACCAATGGAAATGCAGTGTGGGGGCGGGGCCAGCCCAGCTGCCAATGGGAATCGTTGTCTGAACTGCCATTGGGGGTGGAGGAGCCAATCAGGAGGGGTTTGGCCCTGGGGGCGGGGCAGCCAATCAGGAGGAGGGGGTGTGGCTTCTTAGCACTCTGTGATTGGCTGGTTTACTGTGGGTGGGGTTTTGAGCAGCCAATCAGGTGCTTCCTTTGTTGCAGGGCTAATTAGGGTGGGTGGGGCTTGTATGTGATTGGCTGCTGGGTGTGGGGTGGGTGTGACTTCACCCCAGCCAATAAGACTCCACCTGTGAGCCACGCCCTACTCTGGGTTTCCCTTATATGGAAAGTGGGTGGGGTTTGGAGCCTCAGCAGCCAATCAATGGTGTGGGAGGTGGCAGGGTGGGCGTGGCTTTGTCTGAACCAATCAGATTCCATGATTAAGCTCTTCTCTGCTGTGGCATGCCCTTATAAGGAAAGTGGGTGGGATTTGAGTGTCAGCAGCCAATGAGGGCTGTGGGCAGGGCTAGGATGGGCGTGGCTTCACTCCCACCAATCAGACTCCACCTGTGAGCCACGCCCTGCTCTGGGCTGACTATATAAGGAAAGTGGGTGGGGTTTGGGCCTCTCAGCCAATCAGTGGTGTGGGCGGGCCTAGGTGGGTGTGGTTTCATTCTAACCAATCAGATCCCTTGTGAGAGCCATGCCCTGCCCTGTATTGCCCATATAAGGAAAGTGGGTGGGGTTTGTCACTCCCAGCAGCCAATGCGGGCTGCGGGGCGTGGCCAGGCGTGTCGGTGGGCGTGTCCCGGCTCAGCCAATGGCGTTGCAGCTTTGAGGGGCTGTGCCTGCTGTCCCTGCTGGTCAGCGAGAGCCCCAGCGAGGCCTTCCAGCAGCACTGCCTGGGCTGGCTCCGCCTCCTGCAGCACCTGCTCCAGGTGAGCGCGCCTGGGACAGTGGGGACACACCTGGGGACACACCTGGGACACACCTGGGGATACACCTGGGGACACACCTGGGACACACCTGGGGACACACCTGGGACAGTGGGGACACACCTGGGGACACACCTGGGGTCAGCTGGGACACACCTGGGGACACTGGGGACACACCTGGGACAGCTGGGACACACCTGGGGACACACCTGGGACACACCTGGGGACACACCTGGGACACACCTGGGACACACCTGGGACAGCTGGGACACACCTGGGACACACCTGGGACACTGGGGACACACCTGGGGATAC
>NW_024509345.1:3913-5156 GCF_017590135.1 Pyrgilauda ruficollis
GGGGGGCAGGTTGGGGGGGTTGTGGGGGGAAAATCGGAAAAAAATTGGGTTAAAATTGGAAAAATGGGATTAAAATGGGAGTAGAAATGGGTTAAAATGGGATTAAAGGGGTTGAAGTGGGAATAGAAAGGGTTAAATGGGTCTGGGGGCTCCAAATGGGTCTGGGGGCTTCGGGGGCTCCTGGGGGTCGATTTGGGGGGAATTTTTGGGAACTTCGGGACCTCAGGAATTTGGGGAGGGGTCCGGGGGTCTCAAATAACTTGAGTAAGGGTCTCAGTGAATTTGGGGAGGGGTCTCAGTGAATTTGGGGAGGGGTCTCAGTGAATTTGGGGAGGGGTCTCCCTGAATTTGAGGAGGGGTCTCAGCCCCTTTCCCCTTCCCCAATGTGAGTTCACCTGCCTAGAGGCGATTTTTTGGGGGGAATTTTTGGGATTTCTGGGAATTTCGGGATCTCAGCAATTTGGGGAGGGGTCAGGGGGTCCCGAATAATTTGGGGAGGGGTCTCCCTGAATTTGGGGAGGGGTCCCCATCCCTTCCCCCTCCCCCCAATCTCCACCCTGGATGGGATTTAGCGATTTTTTTGGGGGCGAATTTTTGGGATTTCTGGGAATTTCGGGATCTCAGGAATTTGGGGAGGTTCTGGGGGGTCCCGAACAATTTGGGGAGGGGTCTCTGTGAATTTGGGGAGGGGTCCCAGCCCGTTTCCCCCCCCCCAGTGCGAGCTCTCCACCCTGGAGGGGATCAAGTCCTGTCTCTCCTTCTACCCCGGCGCCTGCGGCTCCATGAGGGTGAGACCCCCCCCAAACCCTCCCTGGGGGGTCCCTGAGCCCCCTCCCCAATTCGGGGGGAATTTGGGGAGGGGTCCCGGCCCCGGGACCCCCCGAAATCTCCCCAAATTCCCCCTCTGTCCCCCCAGGGGAAGCTGGCGGCGCATTTCCTGTCGCGCATCGACAGCGAGAGCCCGCGGCTGCAGCAGGTGGGGACCCCAAATTTGGGGGGATTTTGGGGGGTCCTGGGGGGGGGTTTGGGCGTTTTGGGCGATTTGGGATTTTTGGGTGGGATTTGGGTTTTTTTTGGGGGGGGTTTTGGGTTTTTTGGGGAGGTTTTTGGGAGGGTTTGGGGTTGTTTTTTGGGGAGGAATTTGGAGGATTTTGGGGTTATTTTGGGGAGTCTTAGGGGGGTTTTGGGGTGGTTTTGGGGAGATTCTGCTGGTCCTACGGGGATTTTGGGGGGTCCTAGGGGG
>NW_024509345.1:5330-8771 GCF_017590135.1 Pyrgilauda ruficollis
CTACGCGGTGGTGCCGGCGCTGGGCCGGGGATTCTGGGGCAGTTTCTGGGGGGTTTGGGGGTTTTTCGGGCGGTTTGTGGGGGTTTTTGAGTGTCCTGAATCAGAATTTTGGGGTCCTAGTCCCGTTTTTGGGGTTCCTGACCCCATTTTTGGGGTCCCAGGCCCATTTTTAGGGTTCCTGACCCCAATTTTGGGGGTCCTGACCCCATTTTTTGGGGGTCCTGACCCCGTTTCTCCCCGTTCTCAGCTGGCCTGCGAGTGCTGCTCATTGGGCTGGGGCTTCTGGGGCAGTTTTGGGGGATTTTGGGGCAGTTTCTGGGGGGATTTTGGGGCCCTGAATCAGAATTTTGGGGTCCCAGCCTCATTTTTGGGGTTCCTGACCTTGTTTTTGGGGTTCCTGACCCCGTTTTTCCCGTTCCTGGCTGGCCTGCGAGTGCTGCGCGCTGCTGCCGGCGCTGGGCCGGGGATTCTGGGGCAGTTTTGGGGTATTTTGGGGCAGTTTTGGGGTGGTTTTGGGGCAGTTTGTGGGGGTTTTTGAGTGTCCTGAATCAGAATTTTGGGGTCCCAGTTGCATTTTTGGGGTTCCTGACCTTGTTTTTGGGGTTCCTGACCCCGTTTTTGTATGTTCCCAACTGGCCTGCGGGTGCTGCGCGCTGCTGCCGGCGCCGGGCCGGGGATTCTGGGGCAGTTTTGGGAGGGTTTTGGGGGTTTTTCGGGCGGTTTGTGGGGGTTTTTGAGTGTCCTGAATCAGAATTTTGGGGTCCCAGTCCCGTTTTTGGGGTTCCTGGCCCCGTTTTTCCCGTTCCTGGCTGGCCTGCGAGTGCTGTGCGCTGCTGCCGGCGCTGGGCCGGGGATTCTGGGGCAGTTTCTGGGGGTTTTGGGGCAGTTTTGGGGTGGTTTTGGGGCAGTTGCTGGGGGTTTTTGAGTGTCCTGAATCAGAATTTTGGGGTCCCAGTCCCGTTTTTGGGGTCCCAGTCCCGTTTTTGGGGTTCCTGACCCCGTTTTTCCCGTTCCCAGCTGGCCTGCGAGTGCTACGCGCTGCTGCCGGCGCTGGGCCGCGGTTTCTCGCAGGGGCTGCGGCACACGGAGTGCTGGCACCAGCAGCTGCAGGGGGTGCTGGCCACGCTGCACGGGCTGCTGGGGGCGCTCTTCGAGGGCTGCGAGACTGGTGAGGGCTGCTGCAGGAATTTGGGGGGGATTTGGGGTCATTTGGGGAGGATTTGGGGTGGTTTGGGGGGGATTTGGGATCTTTTGGGGGGGTTTGTGAGGGATTTGGGGGGTCCTGGGCTGCTGGGGGCGCTCTTCGAGGGCTGCGAGACTGGTGAGGGCTGCTGCAGGAATTTGGGGGGGATTTGGGGTCATTTGGGGAGGATTTGGGGTGGTTTGGGGGGGATTTGGGATCTTTTGGGGTGGTTTGTGAGGGATAAATTCCTCAAATCCCACCCAAAATTCCACCCAAAATCCCCAAAATTCCTCAAATCCCACCCAAAATTCCACCCAAAATCCCCAAAATTCCTCAAATCCCACCCAAAATTCCACCCAAAATCCCCAAAATTCCTCAAATCCCACCCAAAATTCCACCCAAAATCCCCAAAATTCCTCAAATCCCACCCAAAATTCCACCCAAAATCCCCAAAATTCCTCAAATCCCACCCAAAATTCCACCCAAAATCCCCAAAATTCCTCAAATCCCACCCAAAATTCCACCCAAAATCCCCAAAATTCCTCAAATCCCACCCAAAATTCCACCCAAAATCCCCAAAATTCCTCAAATCCCACCCAAAATTCCACCCAAAATCCCCAAAATTCCTCAAATCCCACCCAAAATTCCACCCAAAATCCCCAAAATTCCTCAAATCCCACCCAAAATTCCACCCAAAATCCCCAAAATTCCTCAAATCCCACCCAAAATTCCACCCAAAATCCCCAAAATTCCTCAAATCCCACCCAAAATTCCACCCAAAATTCCCAAAATTCCTCAAATCCCACCCAAAATTCCACCCAAAATCCCCAAAATTCCTCAAATCCCACCCAAAACTTCACCCGAAATCCCCAAAATTCCTCAAATTCCACCCAAAATCCCCAAAATTTCCACCAAAATCCTCCAAATTCCATCTGAAATTCCCCAAATTCCATCTGAAATTCCCCAAAATTCCTCAAATCCCACCCAAAATTTCACCCAGAATCCACCCAGAATTCCTCACATCTTCACCCCAAATCCCCCAAAATCCACCCCAAAACCCCCCAATCCCCCCAAAATCCACCTGGGGGGGTCCTGACCCTGCACTCGAGATTTTGGGGGCTCTGCCGTGTCCTCAGGCTGCTCCTCAGGTACCGAAATCCCTGAAATTCACCCCAAAATCCCCAAAACCCCAAAATCCCCATCAAAATTCCCCCAAAACCCCCAAAATCCACCCCAAAACCCCCCAATCCCCCCAAAATCCACCTGGGGGGGTCCTGACCCTGCACTCGAGGTTTTCGGGGCTCTGCCGCGTCCTCAGGCGGCTCCTCAGGTACCAAAATCCCTGAAATTCACCCCAAAATCCCCAAACGCTGAAATCCCCATCAAAATTCCCCCCAAATCCTCCCAAAATCCACCCCAAAACCCCCCAATCCCCCCAAAATCCACCTGGGGGGGTCCTGACCCTGCACTCGAGATTTTGGGGGCTCTGCCGTGTCCTCAGGCTGCTCCTCAGGTACCGAAATCCCTGAAATTCACCCCAAAATCCCCAAAACCCCAAAATCCCCATCAAAATTCCCCCAAATCCCCCCAAAATCCACCCCAAAACCCCCCAATCCCCCCAAAACCCACCTGGGGGGGGTCCTGACCCTGCACTCGAGATTTTGGGGGCTCTGCCGCGTCCTCAGGCGGCTCCTCGGGTACCAAAATCCCTGAAATTCACCCCAAAATCCCCCCTGGGACCCCAAAATTCCCCCTCGCATCCAGCCAGGAGCCCCAAAAACCCCAAAATCCTTCCCAAAATCCACTCTGGGACCCCCCAAATCCCCTCCCAGTCCTTCCCAGTGACCTCAAACCCTCTCCCAGTCCCTCCCAGTCCCTCCCAGTGACCCTCTCCCCGTTCCCAGTAAGGATTTCGTGGCCCCGGTCACCGTCCCAGTTCAGGACATTCTGGACTTCGTTTGCCGCGCCCTCAACATCACCACCAAGAACCTGGTGAGTCACCCCAAAATACCCCAAAGTCACCCCAAAATCACCCTGAAAATCACCCCAAAAATCACCCCAAAATCATCCCAAAGTCACCCAAAATACCCCAAAATACCCCAAAAATCATCCCAAAATCATCCCAGAATCACCCCAAAATCATCCTGAAAATCATCCCACAAATCGTCCCAAAATCATCCCAAAGTCACCCTAAAAATCATCCCAGAATCACCCCAAAAATCATCCCAGAGTCACCCCAAAATCATCCTGAAAATCAC
>NW_024509346.1:0-563 GCF_017590135.1 Pyrgilauda ruficollis
CCCCCATTTCCCCCTCAAGAACCCACCAAAACTCCCCTCAGCCCCCTCAACTCCCCCATCTCCCTCCACCGCCCCCTTCCACCCCTCCAGACCCCTGAAATCTCCTCCTTTACTCCCCCACACCCTCCAAAATCCCCCTAAACCCTTCAAAAACCCCCAAATTCGCGCCCCATCCTCACCGCTCCCACGCGGGCCCGTCCCGCTCCCGCCGCCGCCGCCGCCGCCACCACAGAGCTGCCGGAAGTGGAGCCGGAAGTGGCGCTAGAGCGGCGCTCCTGGGGCCGCTCTGGCCTCTCCCGCACCGACCATAGAGAAGCGGGGTCCTCCAGCGGGCCGGGACTCGAACCCGGGACCCCCGGGGGACCCCCCCAAAACCTCACAGACCCTCTGGGGGGATTTGGGGGGAATTTGGGCGGATTGGGGAGTTCTGGACGTCCCAAAGAGGGGTGGATCCCATGGGGGGATCTGGGGAGTCCTGGACGTCCCAAAGAGGGGTGGATCCCATGGGGGGATCTGAAGGGAGCCTGGAACCACCCAAAAGGGTCAGACCCCATAGAGACCCT
>NW_024509347.1:0-563 GCF_017590135.1 Pyrgilauda ruficollis
AGTACTATGTTCATGAGCAATGTTTACTTTTAAAGCAGAAGCTGAGACGAAATGTGAACTTACTTGAGAAGCTGGTTATGCAGGAAACGTTGTCATGTCTGGTGGTAAACCTCTATCCAGGAAATGAGGGTTATTCACTGATGCTCAGGGGAAAAAATGGTTCAGGTAATATTTTGCTCTTGAATTTTTAAAAATACTCAGAACGCTGTATAAATTTTTAGAATGTGTTGTTGTTTACATTTATGTTTTACCTCGAACATAATTCCAGTGGGGGGTGGGAGAACAATCAACTGTACTTGAGCTAAAAATTTACATAAAGCTCTGAGCTGTTTATCTGCAGACAAAATCTGTAGATAGGAGTCTTTTTTATAGCCTTCCAGTCTCTTATTTCCCCTTTAGTTTCTGCAGCTGCGTATGCAAGTTTCTCTCACTTCAGGTTCCTTCTGTCAAATTGTTTCTTTCACTGCTTCCCATGTCTAGATCTGCCTAGAAACATTTGTGTTCCGCTTTGGTGGCATTTTCATGCCATTTGTACTGCCATGGGCAGTAAGAGCATACATTAT
>NW_024509348.1:0-563 GCF_017590135.1 Pyrgilauda ruficollis
TGCATCCTGATACTTTGTTCATTTTCTGTTCTAGCATATTGTACTTTTTAGTGCATTGTAGTATTGGGTTACTCAAACAAGATGAGAATGATCATTTCAACAAGAGTGGGACTAAAGCTGGGGTTTTTTTGAAGAATATTGCACATTGTCTTTTATTGTTCTGATTTCAAAATGGTGCCTGTGTATTCTTGTCAAAACACAGAGAATTATAATGCATCTTAATGGGATGTATTTGTTTAATATCTGCAGAGAAAAACCCAAAGTAACCCTCTCTAATGCATCTTGAGTTTCTGCTTTGTATCTTTGTTCATCAGGGACCACCCTGACTCTGGGGTTTAGTACTAAAACCCTACCAGTCAATGCACTGCTTCACTTCCAGGCAGAGCCTTACATGGGGTGAGACAGTGTGAAAAAAACCTTTCCCACTCCAATTTTTCAATCTAGAATTTCTACCTCCTTCACCTCCCAGGAGTGACAATACCTTTGTCATAAACTGCTGGTACTGCACAAATCTGGGCAGCCCAGATTCTGGGTGACACCAGCAATTCTGTTCACTCTGCTGA
>NW_024509349.1:0-563 GCF_017590135.1 Pyrgilauda ruficollis
GGGGTCTGGGGCACGGGGACAGGGGGGGACACGGTGACGGGGACGGGGCTGAAAGGACAACCAGGAGCAGCATAAAGATAAGTATCAGAATCAACAGATTTGGCACAGAAATAGGATCCGGAATCCTCGTCCTTGAGGCTGTTCATGGTCAGCGTCACCGAGCTCTGCCCGTTGTCCCTGGAGATCGTCACCCGGCCCCGCACCGACGGCCCGTATCTGGTGCCAGAACCACCGCGGCTGATCCCTGCGATCCACTCCAGCCCCTGCCCGGGCCTCTGGCGCATCCAGCCCATCCCAAAACTGCCAAAAACGAACCCGGACCCTCGGCAGAGGAGGCGCAGGGACCCCCCGGGGGGCTGGAGGTCCCCCCCGGACTCCAGCAGGGTCACGGCCGCCCGGAGCCCCGCGGGGAAAAGGGGAGATGGGGATGAGGGGATGGATCCGGGTGTGGCCCGGGATGGGTGTGGCCAGATCCAGAGCTGGCAGGATCGTGGTGGGAAGGGGAGCTGGATCACGAATACCTAAGGAGATGGAAGGGGAGGTCCAAAGGTCAGGATTTGGGG
>NW_024509350.1:0-563 GCF_017590135.1 Pyrgilauda ruficollis
CAAAAAATCACCCAAAAATCCCAAAAAATCGGCAAAAATCCAAAAATTTTGGAATTTTCACAGGGTTTTGTCGGGAATTTTGGGGTATTTGGGGATTTTTTTGGGAATTTTGCAAAATTCCCAAATTTTTGGGGCTCTCAACCCCAAAATCTCCAACCCAAACCTTTAAAAATCCCCCAAAATTTCCAAAAAAATCCCAAAAATCAGCAAATTTGGGGATTTTCACAGAGGTTTTTTTTTTGGAATTTTGGGATTTTTGGGGGAATTTTGGGATTTTTTGGGGATTCTTTAAAAATCCCTCAAAAATCCATTAAAAAGCAACAAATTTTGGGATTTTTGGTGAGATTTTTGGGTGGGATTTTGGGGTTTCTCAGGGTTTTTTTGGGGATTTTTGGGAAATTTTGAGGCTCCTCAATCCCAAAAATCCAACCTTTAAAAATCCCTAAAAAACCCCAAAACTCCCTAAAAATCCCCAAAAAATCAGCGGATTTGGGGATTTTTTGCGGGGTTTTTTTTTTGGGATCTCTGGATTTTTCGGGATTTTTGGGATTTTTGGGGTTTTG
>NW_024509351.1:0-563 GCF_017590135.1 Pyrgilauda ruficollis
GATGGGGAGCAGAATCAGAAAAAGGTAGCACTCTTGGTGGGTCAAGAGTTTGAATTATCAAGTTTGATAATTCAAACAGACTTAATAGCATGGTGAAAAGTAAAGAGAGAAAGAGAGAGGAATAAAATGCAAGAGAAATAAGTGACTCATGATAAAATTGTTCACCACCTGCTGACCAATGCCCATCCTGAGCTATGACTGGCACTTCCCAGCCAATGCCCCATTTATATACTGGGCATGCTGTTCTGTGGTAAGGATCATCCCTTTGGCCAGTTCAGGTAAGTCGTCCTGGCTGTGCTCCCTCCTGTCTTTTTGTGCAGCTGCTTGCTGGCAGAGCATGGGAGGCTGAAAAATCCTTGATATAAAGTAAGCACTACTTAGCAACAACAGTGTGTTATCAACATTATTCTCATAACAGATACAAAACAGAGCACTTTAACAACTTCTAAGAAGGAAATTAATTATCTCCCAGCTGAAACCAGGACACAAAGATGAGCAGAAAAAGTTTCTCAGACATACAGGAGCTCAGAGTTAATATCATGTCTGCAAGTTATCTGAAAAAT
>NW_024509352.1:0-563 GCF_017590135.1 Pyrgilauda ruficollis
CCCCGCTGTCTGCCAGCCCGGGGCTGCCCGTGGTTCCTGAGAGGCTCCCAGAGAGACAGACACAAACACCCACTTGCCTTTGGCCGCCACCGAGATGCCCATGGCGGCCTCGCGGAGCGAGCTGCGCTTCCTCCAGCGCCCCTCGTCCGTGTTGTACATCTCCACCACCTTCAGCGGCAGCTGGTCGGCGCCCACGCCGCCGATCACCATGATCCTCTTGCCCAGCACGGTGACGGCCACGCCGGCCCTGGCCGTGGGCATGGCGGGCAGTGATGCCCACTGGTCGGCCTCGGGCGAGTAGACCTCGAAGGAGGACACGGGGACGCCGTTGTCGTCGCAGCCGCCCACGGCGAAGACCTGCCCGCCCGCCTCCACCAGCGTGGAGTACACCCTGCGGCTGGGCAGCGGCGCCAGAGACTTCCACTGGAAGTCTTTGGTGCTGGGCAGCTCCATGGTGGCTGCCGGGAAGGGGTTGGTGCTGGAAAAGAGAGTTCTGGAATCAGTGAGGGTGGAGAAGTTCTCCAGGATCTGCCAAGCTGTGCCCGGTCGCTGAGCTGAGCAGC
>NW_024509353.1:0-563 GCF_017590135.1 Pyrgilauda ruficollis
TTTTTTTTTAAAAGAGGATTTAAAACTTGATCAAGATGTTTTACCTTCTGGCTTGACAGCTCATCTGAGAGCTGTGCACACACACACTCTGCACGTGATGGCAGCAGAGATGTGAAATCTCTGGAGGTTAGGAATCCATGGAACAATCCACTGAGGTGCCCCAAACACCAATTCTCATGGACATGCCCCTGTCTTGCTGCTTAAGTGACTTCTGGCCAGCTAAACACAGCCCAGAACTCATCCTTTCAACACAGACTGCAGGAATCACTCCCCCTGTCAGGATATTCCTGCTTTTTGGGGGAAATCCTGGCTGTGTTTAGTCCCTGTTACCTTCAGGGCCAGGCCCAGGCGGTCCCGGATGTAGTTCTCATCTGTTTTCAGCTTCTCAATCTCCTGCTCCAGCTCCAGCCTCTGTTTGTTGGCCTGCTGCAGGATCTGCTCCCGCTCTCTGCGCAGCTCGTTCTTCAGAGCTGCAATTCTCTCCTTGTACTCCTCATCCAGCTTCCTGCCAAGGGGGACAGGAGCTCCTTAGAGGAAGTGTGGAAGCCCAGGGCACTGGGAAT
>NW_024509354.1:0-563 GCF_017590135.1 Pyrgilauda ruficollis
TTTTTTTTTTCCTTCCAGAGATATTCAAAAAAGCCCAGGGGACAGAACATGGGATGTTTCTACCAGCAGAGGCTCCTCACTTACGAATGTGCTGAGCAATGCCGGGGTTTCTCAGTCTCTTCCAACCCTTGGGCTTCCCTTCCCACCCGTTGTGGGTAGGGAATTGTGTCCTCCTCTGGTCTCTTCCCTGTTCAGACAAAACATTTCAGTGATGCTGAGTTTATTTGCTTGAGAAAATGTTTGTTTGAGGCCGTGCATCCAGAGGAAAACAACTCCCAGGGCCTCGCAGTGCAGGCCGCGTTTCCACGGGCGTCGCTGGGAGGAAGAACAAATTCCAATTTTTTGGCGCATCTGGGAGGAACCTGCTCCTTCCGAGGAGGGTTCTGCAGAAATTCCCGTGCCCGCGGAGCCTGCAGGGTACATTTGCAGTCAGTATTTCAGTGGGGTTCTGTGCAAAGCACACAAATCCTGCTGCTGGCACAGGGCCCTGCTTCCCTTGCAGCTCACGTCCCACATCTCACCGTGTCTCCTCAAGCTGCTCCCAGATCCTCATCCCTCTTCCT
>NW_024509355.1:0-563 GCF_017590135.1 Pyrgilauda ruficollis
GCTGGAAATCTCCATGCTGCAGGTGGAAGGTTTATGCCTGTTCTATTGGAGATATTAAAGCCTCTTAAATTCAGGAACAATTAAAGAATCCCCATAAAATAAAATAAAATACAATACAGCATAAATACAGCATAAAATACAGAGCGATGTAGATTTTTAAGCAGATTTAACTGAAAACAATTTTCCTGGATGCCCGAGGCACCACATGTGGCTTTTCCAACAGCTATCACATCCCCATCAGCATAAAGAGCTCTCATTCTGTAATCCTCCATAATGCTTCAAGACTAAAAGTATCCCGCCCTTCCCATTTCTCCTGAGTCATCTCACTCTTCATGCTCCTCTATTTTCCCAGCAAAAGCCAAGGTCACTGAGATTTTCCTGGGCAAACAGTGTCATTTGATGGCACAAGAACTGAGGTGTAAGAGCCACTTACGCAACCGAGTGGCTTTAACATAAGCCAGGAGTATCCGAGGTCAGCGCTCACCTGGGCAGCACAAACACAGCCCTGATTTTCCAAGGCAGGAAAAGCTTCTCTGGATCAGACAGCAGCCCAATACCCCCCC
>NW_024509356.1:0-5004 GCF_017590135.1 Pyrgilauda ruficollis
TAGGCACAAAAAAATGGGGGTTGGGAGCGAGAAAGTGGGGGTTAGACACAAAAAAATGGGGATTAAACACCAGAAAATGAAGGTTAGACACAAAAAAATGAGGGTTGGACACCAGAAAATGGGGGTTAGACACAAAAAATTGGGGCTAGACACAAGAAAATGGGGGTTAGACACAAAAAAAAATGGGGGCTAGACACAAAAAATGGAATTTAAACCCAAAAAAATGGGCATTAGGAGGGGAAAAATAGGGGTTAGACACAGGAAAATGGGGGTTAAAGCCCAAAAAAAGGAAATTAAACCCAAAAAATGGGAATTAGGAGTGGAAAAATGGGGGTTAGACACAAAAAATGGGGGTTAGACACAAAGAAATGGGGGTTACACACAAAAAAATCAGGGTTGGGAGAATAAAAATGGGGGTTAGGAGTGAGAAAGTGGGGGTTAGACACAAAAAATGGGGATTAAACACCAGAAAATGGGGGTTAGACACTAGAAAATGGGGGTTAAACACCTGAAAATTGGGTTAGACACCAAAAAAAGAGGGTTGGACACAAATAATTGGGGGTTAGGAGTGAGAAAATGGGGGTTAAAGCCCAAATAATGGAAATTAAATGCAAAAAAATGGGCATTAGGAGTGGCAAAATGGGGTTTAGACTCAAAAAATTGGGGGTTAGGAGTGAGAAAATGGCAATTAATTCCAGATTCCCCCCAAACCCCTCATAAATTCTCCAAACTCTCTCATAAATCACCCCAAATCCCTCACAAACCCCCCAAAATCACCTCAGAAACCCCAAAATCCCCTCACAATTCCCCCCCAAACCCCTCATAAACCCCCAAATACCCTCAGGGACCCCAAAATCCCCTCATAAACCCCAAACTCTCCTCATAAATCCCCAAAATCCCCTCATAATCCCCTCATAAACCCCACAAATCTCCTCATAAACCCCGAAATCTCCTCATAAATCCCCCAAATCCCCTCAGGGACCCCCAAATCCCCTCATAAACCCCAAACTCTCCTCATAAATCCCCAAAATCCCCTCATAATCCCCTCATAAACCCCACAAATCTCCTCATAAACCCCGAAATCTCCTCATAAATCCCCCAAATCCCCTCAGGGACCCCCAAATCCCCTCATAAACCCCAAACTCTCCTCATAAATCCCCAAAATCCCCTCATAATCCCCTCATAAACCCCACAAATCTCCTCATAAACCCCGAAATCTCCTCATAAATCCCCCAAATCCCCTCAGGGACCCCCAAATCCCCTCATAAACCCCAAACTCTCCTCAAAAATCCCCCAAATCCCCTCACAATTCCCTCTCAAACCCCTCATAAACTCCCCAAGCCCCTCAGGGACCCCCAAATCCCCTCATAAACCCCCCCCAAACCCCCTCTCACCGAGCTCCTCCTCGCTCAGCCCCTCCTCCAGCGTCTCCAGGGCCCTCCGGAAATACTCGGAGGTGTCGGGATCGAGGCGAGGCCACGACTGTCGCCACTGTCGCGACATGTCCGGCTCGGGGGGGGGCCCGGCGTGCGCCACCATGTTGGGCGGGGGGGGAAAAGGGCGGGAACGGCGCCAAATCTCGGGAAATCTCGCGAGGTTTCGTTGGCCGCGCCCCCCCCGCGACTGTCAATCAGTTGTTGTCCCGCCCCTTCTGAGGGTGGGGCCACGCCCAGAATGGATTAATCATCAGCCCCGCCTGCTGTCAATCATTTGATGCCCCACCCACTTCCGCATAATTTATTCTGTCAATCATGCGTTGCCCGCCCCTTTTGTGTTTCACTTAATCCCCTGCCTATTAATAAATTAATCAATCAATTAATCAATCGCCAATTTCCCTGGTAATCACCCATGTCCCAACCCTTTCCATCCCATCCTCAATCAATTAATATTTGCTTAATCAATCACTCATTGTCACTCCCCTTTCCCAATGAATAAATCACCCACAGCTCTGTCAATCACCCGTTGCCACGCCCCTTTCTAATCCATCAATCAAGTTATCAATCGATTAATCATTGCCTAACTAATCACTACTTGTCTGTTTAATCAATCAATCGATCAATCACCTATATCCCCGTCAATCACCCAACGGTATCTTTCCTGTCAATCACCCGTTGCCACGCCCCTTTCTAATCAATCAATCAATCACAGCCCTGTCAATCACCCTTTCCCCTCACGCACCGCCTGTCAATCACAGATCGCCCCGCCCCTTACCCCTCACGCACCACCCGCCAATCACCCCAGGCCCCGCCCCTCTCCCATCAACCCCGCGGGCCCCGTCCCTCCCCCTCTCCCTTCCCCGCTCTCTCTGTGCCCCCTCCCCACCGTTCCCCTCTCCTCCCCCACCCCACGCTACATTTTTTTTTTCCCGTTTTCCCCCGTTTTTCCCCCATTTCTCCCCCACCATGTCCGAGTCCCTGGGCTGGTGCGTGGAGGCCGTGCGGGCCGCGGCCGAGCCGTCGCTGTCGCGGGCGCTGCTGGCGCTGCGCGCCCGGCACACGCGGCGGGCCGGGGGCCCCGCTCGGTTCCGGGAGCGAGGGGGGCTCGGGCCGCTGCTGGAGCTCGTGGGGCCCGAGCGGCCCCGGAGGGTGCTGGAGCTGGCGCTGAGCGTGCTCGGGAACTGCTGCACCGAGCCCGGCTGCCGGCGGCAGGCCAGGAGCCTCGGAGGGGTGCCGCGGCTGGGTGAGTGAGGGGGAAATAGGGGCTGCGTGTGAGGGGAAAAGTGTCAGGTGTGAGGGGAAAAGTGTCAGGTGTGAGGGGAAAATGTCAGGTGTGAGGGGAAAAGTGCCGGGAATGAGGGGAAAAGTGCCGGGAATGAGGGGAAAAATGTCAGGTATGAGGGGAAAAGTGCCGGGAATGAGGGGAAAAATGTCGGGTATGAGGGGAAAGTGCCGGGAATGAGGGGAAAAGTGTCAGGTGTGAGGGGGAAAGTGCCGGGAATGGGTGGGGTGTGAAGGGAAAAGTGTGCGGTGTGAGGGAAAAATGTCAGGTATGAGGGGGAAAGTGCCGGGAATGAGGGGAAAAATGTCAGGTGTGAGGGGGAAAGTGCCGGGAATGAGGGGAAAATGTCAGGTATGAGGGGAAAAGTGTCGGGAATGAGGGGAAAAATGTCAGGTGTGAGGGGAAAAGTGTCGGGAATGAGGGGAAAAATGTCAGGTGTGAGGGGAAAAGTGTCGGGAATGAGGGGAAAAATGTCAGGTGTGAGGGGAAAAGTGCCGGGAATGAGGGGAAAATGTCAGGTGTGAGGGGGAAAGTGCCGGGAATGAGGGGAAAATGTCAGGTATGAGGGGAAAAGTGTCGGGAATGAGGGGAAAAATGTCAGGTGTGAGGGGAAAAGTGTCGGGAATGAGGGGAAAAATGTCAGGTGTGAGGGGAAAAGTGCCGAGAATGAGGGGAAAAATGTCAGGTATGAGGAGGAAAGTGCCGGGAATGAGGGGAAAATGTCAGGTATGAGGGGAAAAGTGTCGGGAATGAGGGGAAAAATGTCAGGTGTGAGGGGAAAAGTGTCGGGAATGAGGGGAAAATGTCAGGTGTGAGGGAGAAAGTGCCGGGAATGAGGGGAAAATGTCAGATGTGAGGGGAAATATCGGGTGTGAGGGGAAAAGCGTCGGGTGAGAGGGAAAAAGGGCCGGGAACGTGGAGAAAAGTGCTGAAAATATGGAGAAAAGTGCTGGAATTGTGGAGAAAAGTGCCTGGTGTGAGGGGAAAAGGGCTGAGAATGAGAAAAAAAGTGTCCGGAGTGGGGGGAAATGTCGGGTGTGAGGGGAAAAGTTTCGAATGTGAGGGAAAAAGTTTTGGGTCTGAGGGAAAAAATGTCGGGTGTGAGGGAAAAAGTACCGGGAATGTGGAGAAAAATACCGGGAGTGAGGGGAAAAGTGCTGGGAATGTTGAAAAAATATCAGGAATGAGGAAAAAATGTGCCGGGTGTGAGGGGAAATGGGCCAGGGTGAGGGGAAATGGGCCGGGGTGAGAGGAGAGGAGCGGGTGTGAGGGAAAAAGTGTTTGGTGTGAGGGAAAAAGTACCGGGAATGTGGAGAAAAATGTCGTTAATGTAGAGAAAAGTGTTTGATGTGAGGGGAAAAGTGCTGGGAATGTTGAAAAAATATCAGGAATGAGGAAAAAATGGGCCGGGTGTGAGGGGAAATGGGCCGGGGTGAGGGGAAATGGGCCCGGGGTGAAAGGAGAGGGGCGGGTGTGAGGGGAAAAGTGTCGGGTGTGAGGGAAAAAGTACCGGGAATGTGGAGAAAAGTGTTTGGTGTGAGGGGAAAAGTGCTGGGAATGTTGAAAAAATATCAGGAATGAGGAAAAAATGTGCCCGGTGTGAGGGGAAATGGGTCAGGGTGAGGGGAAATGGGCCGGGGTGAGAGGAGAGGGGCGGGGGGGAGGGAAAAACTGTTTGGTGTGAGGGAAAAAGTACCGGGAATGTGGAGAAAAGTACCGGGAATGTGAAAAACGTGTTTGGAATGAGGGGGAAAATGTCGGGAATGTGGGGAAAAGTGCGGGATGTGCCCGGAGCCCCTTGACCTTTGAGTTCAGTGTCCAACCCTGGCACTGACCCCTGTCCGAGTGTCCATCCCTGCTCTGTCCGAGTGTCCATCCCTGACCCTGTCCTGTCCATGTGTCCACCCCTGACCCCTGTCCGAGTGTCCATCCCTGCCCTGTCCGAGTGTCCACCCCTGACCCCTGTCCGAGTGTCCATCCCTGCCCTGTCCGAGTGTCCACCCCTGACCCCTGTCCGAGTGTCCATCCCTGCCCTGTCCGAGTGTCCACCCCTGACCCCTGTCCGAGTGTCCATCCCTGCCCTGTCCGAGTGTCCATCCCTGCCCTGTCCGAGTGTCCATCCCTGCCCTGTCCGAGTGTCCATCCCTGCCCTGTCCGAGTGTCCATCCCTGCCCTGTCCGAGTGTCCATCCCTGCCCTGTCCGAGTGTCCATCCCTGCCCTGTCCGAGTGTCCATCCCTGCCCTGTCCGAGTGTCCATCCCTGCCCTGTCCGAGTGTCCATCCCTG
>NW_024509356.1:5533-6927 GCF_017590135.1 Pyrgilauda ruficollis
GCCCAGCCCTCACCCCTGCCCTGTCCGAGTGTCCATCCCTGTCCTGTCCGAGTGTCCAGTCTGACCCTGTCCGAGTGTCCATCCCTGTCCCTGTCCGAGTGTCCATCCCTGCTCTGTCCGAGTGTCCATCCCTGTCCTGTCCGAGTGTCCAGTCTGACCCTGTCCGAGTGTCCATCCCTGCCCTGTCCCCTGTCCGAGTGTCCATCCCTGACCCTGCCCTGTCCGAGCGTCCATCCCTGACCCTGCCCTGTCTGAGTGTCCATCCCTGCCCTGTCCGAGTGTCCAGTCTGACCCTGTCCGAGTGTCCATCCCTGCCCTGTCCCCTGTCCGAGTGTCCATCCCTGACCCTGCCCTGTCCGAGTGTCCATCCCTGACCCTGCCCTGTCCGAGTGTCCATCCCTGACCCTGCCCTGTCTGAGTGTCCATCCCTGCCCTGTCCGAGTGTCCAGTCTGACCCTGTCCGAGTGTCCATCCCTGACCCCTGTCCTGTCCGAGTGTCCATCCCTGACCCCTGTCCGAGTGTCCAGTCTGTCCCTGTCCGAGTGTCCATCCCTGCTCTGTCCGTGCCGCAGTGGCGCTGCTGGCGCTGCCCGCCGTCCCCGAGAGCGCGCGGAACCGCGTGGCGCGCACGCTGGCCAACCTGGCCCTGGAGCCCGACGGGGCCCGCGCCGTGCTGGACGCTGGTGAGCGCCGCTTCGGGGACAATCCGGGGAAATTCGGGAAATTCCGGAGTTTGGGGGGATTTGGGGGGGAAATTGGGGATTTGGGGGATTTTTAGGTGGGGGGACCCCAAATCGCCCCAAAACCCCCCAAAAATCCAACCCCGAAATCGGCCACGGATTTCGGGGGAAAAAACCCGAAAAAAAACGGCCCCAAAAAGCCCCAAAATCGGAGGAATTCGCCCCAAAAAATCAAAATCGGTGAAGGCGCGGCGCCACCTGGTGGCCGCGGTGGGTAAGGGCGGCGCCGGGGAAAATTTGGGATTTTTGGGGGATTTTGGGGGATTTTTGGGGGAAATTTGGGGATTTTGGGGACTTTTGGGGGTAAAAATTGGGGATTTTGGAGGGGAAATTGGGGATTTAGGGGGAAAATTGGGGATTTGGTGGGGAAAATTGGGGATTGAGGGGGGAAATTTGGGGGATTTTTGGGGGAAATTTGGGGGATTTTTGGGGGTTTTTGGGGGGAAAATTGGGGGTTTTGGGGGGAACTTCGGGGATTTGGTGGGGAAATTTGGGGATTTGGGGGGAAATTTGAGAGGAAAATTGGGGATTTTTGGGGGGAATTTGGGGGTTTTGGGGGAGAAATTGGGGATTTTGGGGGGAAATTGGGGATTGAGGGGGAATTTGGGGGATTTTTGGGGGAAATTTGGGGATAAAAATTGGGGATTTTGGAGG
>NW_024509356.1:8064-8264 GCF_017590135.1 Pyrgilauda ruficollis
GGGGGGCTGGGGAGGGGAGGGGGAGTGCGGGGAGGGGAGTCGCAAATTTGGGGAGGGGAGTCATAAATGTGGGGGTGAGGAGCGTGAATTTGGGGGTGAGCGGTGTGAGTTTGGGGATGGGAGTCGCAAATTTAGGGAGGGGAGTCGCAAATTTGGGGGTGGGAGGGGTGAATTTGGGGGTGGGAGTCACAAATTTGGGG
>NW_024509357.1:0-563 GCF_017590135.1 Pyrgilauda ruficollis
GGAAGATGCGCGGCCCAATCTCCCACCGGGGAATGTGGGATTGTATCACACTGAAAACAAGGGAGGAAACCGGCAGAGCCCCTGAGAGCCACATCCTCCGGAGCCCGGGCTCGGACACCCTGACCCGCCGCCCCGGGGGCCGCGGGGCACAGCGGCACCGCGGCCCGGCCCCGCGGAGCACCCAGCCCGACCGGCCGCGCTCGGCAAAGCCGCTCCCCGGCGGGGCCTCGGAGCCGCCCGGCGCAGCCCGGCCTTACCTGGCGGCGGTGCAGCCCCGTCCGAGACCCCGCGGCACCCCCGGCCCAGCGCAGCCCCACTGGGGCCCGGCCCGGCCCGGCCTTACCTGGCGGCTGCGCGGCCGCGGCGGGGGCGGCGCCCTGAGGCGGCCCCGGATCTGCCGGGCTGAACCACTGCGGGCGGAGGAGCCGGCGCGGCCCGGCGGCACCGGGCGAGGCCCTTTGCTGTGGTGACATCCCCTGGAGCTGCCTCCTGCTGGGGGGGCCCCGATGCTGGACCGAGCCCAGAGGAGGCCCCGAAGCTGCTCCAAGGGCTGGAGTCCCTCT
>NW_024509358.1:0-563 GCF_017590135.1 Pyrgilauda ruficollis
AGGAAGAAGAAGACCCTGTCCATATCCTGAGTGTGGAGAGGGAACAGCCTATGCAGAAATTAAATGTCTGAAAGGGAGCTGAAAGCAAGTGAGGACACAAAAAGGAAAGGGAACCTGGCAGCAGGGTTTGGTGTCTGCAGAATAAACTGTCCCAGCTGTGTTCCAAGCATTCAGAAAGTCAGACACTCCCAAAATTCCACCTTCTCTCATGGCCACAGTGCTGTGCAAGAACTGGGGAAGGGAACCTGCAGGAAGGCGATTCCAGCCCAGTGCCAACAGCTCAGGCAGAGCCTGAAGAGGGATGCTCAAGCAGCAGGGATGTGATGGGGGAGCACTGAGGGAAAAGGACAATTGCATCACCCTGGATTCCCTCTCAATTCCTTTGGATTTGCCTTTTGATTTCCAGTCTTGACTCTGCCACCAACACCTGCCCTCCCGGAGCCTCTGGCAAAGGATCCACCTGGAACAAGGCCCAGCCAGGAGAATGTTGAGCTCTGTTTGTGTTCTGCATTTTGGAGTCATCCCTCCTGCTACAGGAGTGTGTGTGAGTGTGTGAGTGTGTG
>NW_024509359.1:0-357 GCF_017590135.1 Pyrgilauda ruficollis
AGGGGGAGGGGCCAAAAGGGGCGGGGCCGTGTGGGGAGCGGGGGAGGGGAGCTTACTCGGAGGTTACTCGTGCTTTACTCCAGGGTTACTCGGGGCTGCGGCGTCGCCGGGGGGGTTCCCCCGCAGGGCTGGGGTTACTCCGGGGTTACTCCGGGGTTACTCTGGGGTTACTCCAGGGTTACTCCAGGGTTACTCTGGGGTTACTCCAGGGTTATTCGGGGTTACTCCAGGGTTACTCCGGGGTTACTCCAGGGTTACTCTGGGGTTACTCCAGGGTTATTCGGGGTTACTCCAGGGTTACTCCGGGGTTACTCCGCGGTTACTCTGGGTTTATTCGGGGTTACTACAGGATTACTC
>NW_024509360.1:0-563 GCF_017590135.1 Pyrgilauda ruficollis
AAGGGCTTGAAGAAGGTCGAAGTTTGAGGTTGAAATTTGCTTTTGCATGTTTTGTGATTCCATTTTTTTGAGTTCCTTAATCATAGAAAAGATTTTGCGTAGGAAAAAAATATTTCATCTGAACTGAAAAATAACAGTTTATATGGGATGGAATGGGAAGTTAAAACTTAAGGAGATTCTGATGCTGATAAAATTCTGAATTTTTAAAAAATTCAAAATCAAAAAAGTCTAGTTAATTGTCACTTGAATATCTTCACATTTCCCAATTCCCATAATAGAAGCAAAGTTCTTACAGCCTTTTCTCAACCTTAGAATTTGAATCTGATCAGAGAGCCCCTACAGTCAATACAAAGACTGCTTTTACTTCTGTGGGTTTTGTCTCAGGACAACTCACAGGTAGCGTTGCCCGGACTGCTGCAACCAATTGACTTTCAATTACCAACTTAAATGTGAAGCAAATTGTGTTTGTCAGTGTGTAAAACCTAAGCTATTGATTGCCTAATTCTCTTTCTTACAACTCACTATTTAAATAAGTGCAGTAGCCAAAGCAAAAAAAAAAAAAA
>NW_024509361.1:0-563 GCF_017590135.1 Pyrgilauda ruficollis
AGCATTCACATGAATAGAAGGTGTATCGGAGGAATTTTTGAAATATACCTGTCAATTCAGAAGCTTGAGGTTTTGTGTGATGTGTAAAAATATTTGTACTAGTTGGAATATTCATTATCATCTGTTATATCCTATCTAGGTTATAGCTTTTTCCAAAAATTAGTCAAAACACTCCTTTGGCAGTGCTCTTCCACCTGACCCCCTACTGCCGCAGAAAAGGATCCGTGGGTCCTGTGTCTGCCAGCCTCACAAAGCTTCATCCAACACTTTTGAGAATCTCCAAAAAGCAGCACCAGGTATTTGTGATAAAGCAAACATCTCTCAGCGCAAATGTTCATGTCTTTGCTCACTGAGCTTCCACTATCTAGGGAGACAACAATTAATTCCTTCCTTTCTGAAACTACTAAGTGTGAGGCAAGACACATTTCAAAGCCTTTGCCACCAAATAATCATACTGGATTACAACTATGCCATAAAACAACTCTTCACATGCTGATAAGTTTAATTATTAAAGAGTCATAATAATACTCAAACACAACAAACAGAAATAGTTTCCACCATCA
>NW_024509362.1:0-563 GCF_017590135.1 Pyrgilauda ruficollis
CGGCATTTGGGATCGGGATTTGGGATCAGGGCGGGGAGTGGGATCAGGGTTTGGGATATAGGATCGGGATTTGGGATCGGGATCGGGACGGGGAGTGGGATTTGGGATTGGGATTTGGGATCGGGGCAGGATTTGGGATCGGGATTTGGGATTTGGGATCGGGATTTGGGATGGGAACAGGGAGGAGAGGAATTTGGGATGGGGAATGGGATTGGGGACGGCCCCGGCGGGCGGAGCGGGGTTTGGGATCGGGACGGGGAGCGGGACCTGGGTTTGGGATCGGGATTTGGGATGGGATTGGAGCGCAGAGTGGGATTTGGGATCGGGGCGAGGAATGGGACCGGGAATGGGATCGGGAATGGGATCAGGAATGGGATCAGGAATGGGATCTGCGCTGGGACTGGGACTTGGGAATGGGATCCAGGTCCCTCCAGACCTCCTCAGACTCCCCCAAAACCCCAAATTCTCCACAGAATTCCCAAATTTTGGGGTTCTTAGGGACCCTCACTCTATAGTAAACCCCTAATCTACAGGAAAACCCCACCCCCCAACCCGCTACAGCC
>NW_024509363.1:0-563 GCF_017590135.1 Pyrgilauda ruficollis
GCATGAAGCGTTTTTAAAGGAAATTTTGGGAAGTTTTTTAAGGAATTTTGGGATCTTTGGGGAATTTTGGGGTTGTTTTCCGGAGATTTTGGGGGGTTTTGGTGAATTTTGGGGTTTCTTTGAAATTTTGGGAGCGATTTTGGGGTATTTTACAGGGGATGTTGGGATTTTGGGGGGAGTTTTGGGGTGTTTTTGGAGAATTTCAGGATGTTTTGGAGGGATTTTGGGTGTTTTGGGGGAATTTTGGGTGTTTTGGGGGGGATTTTGGGCTGTTTCACAGGGAATTTTGGGGTTCTTGAGGAATTTCGGGGTGTTTCAGAGGAAAATTTTGATTTTTGGGGGCAATTTTGGATGGTTTTGGGGGTGTTCCACGGGGAATTTTGGGATTTCCGGGCTGGTTTTGGGGATTATTTGGGGATTTTGGGGTAGTTTTGGGGATTTTTGGTTGTTTTGGCGGGATTTTGGGTGTTTTTGGGGAGATTTTGGCTGTTTTTGGGGGGGATTTTAGTTGTTTTGTGGCGGTTTTGGTTGTTTTTGGGGGATTTTGGCTGTTTTGGGTGGTT
>NW_024509364.1:0-563 GCF_017590135.1 Pyrgilauda ruficollis
GGGCATGTCTGTCCTAAAATGACCTTTCTAGTCTTGACTCTGAGGTGACATTTGGAAAGCTTGGATAAAACGCATTCTTTTAAAAATGTCTTTAAATTAGTTTCAATTCCTTATTGGGCTCAGTGGAGTCTCCCAGAGCCCAGGAAAATGGGAATGTTCTCTGGTGGTACAGTGAAAATTCCTCCAGTGTGAAGTGTTGAGTGGCATGAGCTGGAGTGTTACCTCGGAATTCTGGTAATGCAGCTAAAAAAAGAAAATATTCCTCCCTGTCCTGCACATGCCTTTTATCTCCTTGCAGCCTTTATATTGTCAGATTTAGTAGAGAAAAGCCAGGCATTCAGCATGAAATGAGAACTGTCTCCACTCCTCCTTCCTGCCCTTGAGGGAGAAAACCTTTCCTTGGAGCTGTTTATGAGCTAAACCCTTTGGGATTTGAAGAAGATTCATGGATATTGCCTGGTTTTGCTCTGGGAGGAAGAGGGAAACCTCCTGTGATGGAAAGTCCTTTTGAATTTTCCAATGAAGGAGAACAGGATTTCCAAATGGCTGCAGCCTAGGCAGGG
>NW_024509365.1:0-562 GCF_017590135.1 Pyrgilauda ruficollis
AATTAGACCCCAAAGTATTTTTGTGTTTGAGAATCCCCAGAATCCCTATCCTACCATTTCAAATGGACCACCAACAATCAAAGCTGTCTCCACTGGTGCAAAATCTGTTCACTCTAAATAACTACAAAGATTTGTAAAGCTGCTGATTTCCTTGTCCTTTGAATTACAGCAATATCACAGTTTTTACTTCAGTGCTCTTATTTTTTTTGAAAAATGAATAATTTGTTCTCCCAAATATGATTTGAATAAATTTAGGGATTGCTGTGTTTGCTGTACATTTAGATTGGTAGAATATTCAGACATTTGTGTAACAAGCTCTGCCTCTCATTTAAACAGTTCTCTGTATCAAAACAGATAAATGCTCTTGATAATTTGAAACCAAAATTTTTTTCAGATTCTCAGGAACAGGAATTATTTTTATTCCTTTTCAGTGGAGTAATATTCCATAAGCCCAGTGAAGTGTGTAATTTTTTTCAGATGCTGTTGGGAATGGAGTTTCATATCAAGAACTGAAAAACAGAAGAGACCATTAGGTCTCATGAAGCATATAAGAAAAAAAAAA
>NW_024509366.1:0-562 GCF_017590135.1 Pyrgilauda ruficollis
CAATTTTTTTCCCAATTTCGCCCAAAAGTTCCCAAAAAATTCCCCAAAAATCCTCAAAAATTCCCAAAAAAGCCCCAAAAAATCCCCAAAAAAGCCCCAAAAAAATCCTCAAAAATCCTCAAAAAATCCCCCAACATTTTCCAAACTTTCCCCCAATTTTTCCCAAAAATTCCTAAAAAATCTCCGAAAACATCCCAAAAAATTTCTCCAAAAATGCCCAAAAACTCCAAAAAAGTCCCAATATTTTGGCCAAAAAATCCTAAAAAAATCTCCAAAAATCTCCCAAAAAATTTTCTAAAAATTAAAAAAAATCATCACCTTAAAAATTTAGCAAAAATCCCAAAAAATCCCCTTAAAATTCCGTAAAAATTCCCCAAAATTCTTCATTTTTTTCCCAAAAATTTCCCCATTTTCCCTCCAAAAAATCCCAATTTTTTCCCAAAACAATCCCGCATTTTTTCCAATTTTCCCCAATTTTTCCCCAATTTTTTCCCAAATTTCCCCCAATTTTTTCTTCATTTTTTCCTAATTTTTGCCCCCAATTTTTCTCAAAAAAATCCCA
>NW_024509367.1:0-8683 GCF_017590135.1 Pyrgilauda ruficollis
AATTACTAATTACATTCCTGACACACAGTATCCCTGATAGCTCAAAAACAGGAAGAGCCTACTCAGGAGAAAAACAAGTCCAGGATGTGGGGCAAGCTAAGAAGATGGAGTAAAAAAACCACAGCAGAGAGTATGAACGCAAAACAATAAACTGCAGCGAGACGCATGAAGAAGGAAGACTAACCAACCAGCTGAAGGCTTGAGACACGTGCACAGATAGGCTTAACCAATCATGTATTAGCTTGAGGCTCATGAACAGTAGAACACAGTATAAATATAGCTTGTTCTTGTAATGAAGTTGGCTTCACTTGATCATATTGATCATGGCGTGATGTCCCATTGCTGATCCTCCGCATGATTTCAGCACTGTAGGTCTTTTTGATAGCACACAAGTTAGCCGACTGAACAAGTAGACTCTAGTTAAATCTAAAATTGGTTATTACCCTAAGTTAATTTTCTAACTCCCCCCTTTTCTAGAAAATGAGTAAATTCTTTTACTTAGTACAAATTTTTATGACAATGGGTGTCTTTTAATGCTTTGCTATGTAGATTTGATAAGGAGGTTAACACTGCTACTCATTGTAGTATATTTTAATTCTAAATTAGTGCAATAAAAGATAACTTGAGACACGTGCACAGATAGGCTTAACCAATCATGTATTAGCTTGAGGCTCATGAACAGTAGAACACAGTATAAATATAGCTTGTTCTTGTAATGAAGTTGGCTTCACTTGATCATATTGATCATGGCGTGATGTCCCATTGCTGATCCTCCGCATGATTTCAGCACTGGACGTGTGCTCCCTAAAGGACATATGCACCTTTGAAAATTTTTAAGTCTATAGTCATGTAGTTGGAATGTGGTGTTTGTAACCAAGATTCAGTTTTTCCTTCTGCTTTAACCTCAAGGTGGGGGGGGGGGGGGGTTTATGACAATGGGTGTCTTTTAATGCTTTGCTATGTAGATTTGATAAGGAGGTTAACACTGCTACTCATTGTAGTATATTTTAATTCTAAATTAGTGCAATAAAAGATAACTTTAAACTTACTCTCACTAATATTAATAAAACTACAATGAGGTGGTACAACGTATTTAAAATCTTAGTTGTAGTTGGTGACTATATAAAGATTACATTTCACAAACAATGATTTGTATCTTGTTTTATTTTTTGCAGAATTTTGTTTATTTCTTTTGTATTATGATGGACTGTAATTAGAGGGGTTATTTTGTTTTTTTGGATCTTCTTCAAAACTGTAATTAGGTATTGATGTTTAATTAATTGTCTTACTAATGTAAGGTCTATTCTAATAGGAGTAGGTGATAGTCTGTGATACATTGTGTAATTGGTTTTGATTAGGTGATGGGATGTCACTGGTGTTAAATACGAAATATTATAACTTTTTTCTACTTGGCTACTCAGTTGAGGATGGAGTATGAAGTTTTCAATTTATGCTTAGGTGGTTGTTAATTTGTTGCACTATTTTGGAAATGAAATGTGATCTTCTATTTGAGGACATTGTGGTTGGGACTTTGAAGCGTGGTATTATTTCTTGTAATAATACCTTGGTCACTTCTCAAGCTTTGACAGTCTTGGTGGAGAATGCTTCTGGCTACCTTGAAAATGTATTTGTTAATACTAATAAATGCTGATACTTATTTTCTTGGGAAGTCTAAAAAGTTAATTTGCTATTCTTGCTTAGGTCTATGACCCCTCCCAATCTGACTAAGTTTTGGCTTGGGGGTATTCTTGGGGTTAGTCTGGAGGTAAAGATCACACTGTGGGGTCACTTGAGTAATAATGGCATATAAATTCTTGGCAACCATTTTATTAATTAAATAGGTGTTCAGGGTATCAATTATCTAGTGTGTTTTTTGGTGTTCTTCCTTTGTTAGTTGTGAAAAACACCATTCACTTGTGTTAAAATATTAAAAGTTTAATAGCAATGAAAATACGAATGAAAATAGTTATAAAAATTAGGACAATAAGCAACAATAAAAAGCAAAGAATTACGGACTTCCCGGTGCCTGGCATTCTGCACAAAGCACACCTTGCAAACAAAGGATTACCCCTTAAAAGCAATAGCCTATTACATATTAATATATCTCATACATGATTCAAACATTCCTTTCACACTAGGGTGTTTCTGCTTAATTTTAGCTTCCCCCCCTCATCTTGTAAATCAATCTTCTTGTTTCCTCGAAGTCTGAGCTTTCCCAATAAGGAGACAATAATTCTTCTCTTAGGATCTTGTTGCCTGTTGCTGTTATCTCTATCCAGATAGGATAATGCGAAGAATTTCTTGGTTATCTTTTCCATTCCTTGCAACAGTTACAAAAAGTATCTTACATCACATAGTTTCTATTTTAGTATTATGCTATAGCCTAAAAACTATATTTACCACACTACTTAAAAGATATTAATACAGTATAACTTACCAACATAACACATATAGAAGTCATTTTAATATTTGCAATGAGCCAATCATATAATATGCATTTTTCACATTAGTGACTACAACAAATGTGAAGGGATTACTAGCTTCCTTTTAATAGTAGTCCACCCCTCTTGGTTATATGTCCTTTTTTGATCTTCGATTAGTTTACTTTTTTATTATATTTTGGTTTATTTTTAACGGAAATCTGGCCATCTGGAATTAGAGCTCTTTTAATGATAATCTCACTTTTTGCTGCTTCCTTTGCCTCTCTATCTGCTAGTTCATTTCTTTCTTCTAATTCTGAGCTCACTCTCTGGGGTGCTTTAATATGCATCATTGCTACTTTTTTAGGCAGCTGAATTGCTTCTAACAGTTGGATTATTTCTTGTGCATATTTGGTGTTCTTTCTTTGTGAGGTTAACAGCCCCCTCTCTCTCCAGATGGCTCTGTGTGTGTGCACAACTCTAAATGCGTACTTCAAGTTTGTATGGATGTTTTTTCTTTTTCTTTTTGATATTTCTAAGGCACCGGTCAGTGCAATTATCTCAGCTTTCTGTGCAGAGGTACTTGTTGGTAGGGGTCCAGATTCTATTACCTCTCTGTAAGTAGTGACTGCATACCTAGCGTGTTGTTTTCTACTGGCAACATAGTTACTCTTATTAGTGAACTAGGTCTCTCTGTTGTCTAAAGGAGTGTCTTTTAAGTCTGGGTGGATGGAGTAAGTAGCTTCAAAAAGTCTCCAGGCAGTTGTGGTGCACTGCTGCTTTTTGATTTTTAGTGAGAAAAGAAGTTGGGTTGGCAATATTACTTACTACTATTTCTACATCATTTTGTTCTACTATGATGGCTTGGTATTTCAAGAACTTTTATGGTGAAAGTTAGTGCTTGCTCTTTATTTCTAGTACAGTGGGCACTGTGTGGGACACTAGTATAGTTATTTTCTGTCTTAGGGTAAACTTGTGTGCTTCTTGGATATTTAGTACAACTGTTGCTACAGTTCTGAGGTAACTTGGCTATCTTTTGGCTGTTGTATCTAGTTGCTTGGAAAAGTAAGCAACTGCTCTTTGATCTGGAACTAAGTCCTGGGATAATATTCTCAAGGTAATCCCTTGTTTTTCATGGGAAAATAGGAAGAATTGTTTACTTACATGTGGAAGTTTTAAAGCTGGAGTTGAGATAAGGGCACTTTTTAACTGGTGAAAGGCTCATGCGGCCTCTTTTATCTACTGGAGATTTCTATTTCTATTGGTAATAAGAACATATAGGGGTCTTACGAGTAGTTCGTAGTTATAAACCTACAGTTGGCACTACTTTGTCATGCTTAAGAAGGTTCGGAGTTCCTTTATTGTCTGGGATTTTGGGGTTTGGCATATTGCTTCCTTTCAAACTTGCTCTAAAATATGGAGTAAGTAGCTTCAAAAAGTCTCCAGGCAGTTGTGGTGCACTGCTGCTTTTTGATTTTTAGTGAGAAAAGAAGTTGGGTTGGCAATATTACTTACTACTATTTCTACATCATTTTGTTCTACTATGATGGCTTGGTATTTCAAGAACTTTTATGGTGAAAGTTAGTGCTTGCTCTTTATTTCTAGTACAGTGGGCACTGTGTGGGACACTAGTATAGTTATTTTCTGTCTTAGGGTAAACTTGTGTGCTTCTTGGATATTTAGTACAACTGTTGCTACAGTTCTGAGGTAACTTGGCTATCTTTTGGCTGTTGTATCTAGTTGCTTGGAAAAGTAAGCAACTGCTCTTTGATCTGGAACTAAGTCCTGGGATAATATTCTCAAGGTAATCCCTTGTTTTTCATGGGAAAATAGGAAGAATTGTTTACTTACATGTGGAAGTTTTAAAGCTGGAGTTGAGATAAGGGCACTTTTTAACTGGTGAAAGGCTCATGCGGCCTCTTTTATCTACTGGAGATTTCTATTTCTATTGGTAATAAGAACATATAGGGGTCTTACGAGTAGTTCGTAGTTATAAACCTACAGTTGGCACTACTTTGTCATGCTTAAGAAGGTTCGGAGTTCCTTTATTGTCTGGGATTTTGGGGTTTGGCATATTGCTTCCTTTCAAACTTGCTCTAAAATTTGTTGCCTAGCACTAACTTCATACTTTAGGTAGACTACTTTCTGTTTTGTTGTTTGTGCTTTTTTCTTTGATACTCTGTACCCTTGGAGTTTTAGGAAGTTTAGAAGGCTTACTGTCTAGGCTATATATGCTTCTCTTGTCTGAATGGCTACTAGAAGATCATCTATGTACTGCAATAGCCTTCCTTCTTCTGGTGGAGCTTCTTAGGACTCTAGGTTTTTTTAAGTTATTCTCTAAACAGTGGGAGAGTTTTTAAAGCTTTGAGGCAACACTGTCTATGTGAGTTGGGTTTTACGTTCACTCGCTTTTAGTGCTTTCTCATTCGAATGCAAAAATTTTCCAGCTGGCTACATGGATAGGAAGGCAAAAGAAGTCATCTTTCAGATCTAAAACAGTAAACCAGGTTATCTTAGGTGTTAAGCAAGTTAGTAAAGTATATGGATTTGCTACTACAGGATATAAATTTTTTTTTAGCTTATTGATAGATCTCAACTCTTGCACTATCTTCTACAATCTATCAGGTGTCTGAACAGGTAAGATGGGAGTATTGAAATTAGATTGGCATTCTTTCAACAATCTTAATTGCAGAAATTTTTCAATTATTGGGCTAATTCTTTCTCTGTCTTCCTTTTTAGGGGGTATTGTTTATTTTCACTGGTTGTATCTTTTCTTTAAATTTGATTATTATGGGAGGGGCATTTTTTCGCTCTCTCTGGTACATCGGAGGCTTATACTCTGGGAGATACTTGGCTTAATATCTCTTCATTAATTTTTTCTTTAGGTTTAATGGTCATTAATGTTAAACTTAGCACTTCTATGTACTTTTGATTATTTTCCTCTAGAGTAACTTCTCTATTTTTAAATATAATGGTTTCTTGTAACTGTTCTAATAGGTCTCTTTTTAACAGTGCCTTTGGCGAATTTGGTATGTGTAGAAACTTGTGAATACTCTATTGTTTCTCATGCTTATACCTTAAAGGTTTGTAAAAGTATGCCTTCTTAGACTGGCTACTTGCTCCCCACACCACAAAATAATCATTCTCTACAGGTACTAAAGCTTTGTTTAACACCAAATATGTGGCCTCTGTATGAACTAAAAATTTGACCTTATTCCCCTCTTCCTCTAGCCTCATTGTTATAACTAGTGGATCCACTGGGGTGGAATCCCTTGGTCTTTCTCAGTCATCTTTCATATGTGCGATCACATGTTGGTCACCTTGTCTCTGCTTTGGACATTGGTCTTTCTAGTGACTAGTTCTTCTACAAATTGTACACTGGTCTCTGTCTAATTGAGGTGGACTTTGTTTGGGTGGTGCCTGCTTGTGTTTCCCTTGCCTTTCCTCTTGTATCACTGCTACTAGCTTTTTCATTCCTTGTTTATATCTTTCTTCTTGGTTACTAAATATTCTCCATGCCTCCTCTAGCAGGACTTGAAGGTTTCTCCCTTCCAGCTTTCAGATTTTCTGAAGTTTACGCCTAATATCTGTAGTAGACTGTCTTTTGTCTCTTTTTAGTCTTACTGCCTCTTGCAGAGGGGCTTGCAACACTGCTTGCCTCCTGATTCTGGACAAAATTGGACTGCTAGGATGAGGATGGGTTTGAGTGGATGTGCCTTCTGAGCTTGCATCCCCCTCTCTTTTAGGAAAGTCCTCCTCATCTTCATCTTCATTCTCATCTTCATCCTCTCATCCCCTAGGAGGAACTTTTAACAAATTTAATGTATCTTGTTCTTGAGCTACAGGATGATAAACTTGTTTGATTTTGTACATCGCTGTCTTATACTGCATGCTGAACAACATTGCTTACTTCACCCTCTCTTTGCTTTGTTTTCCTTTTCAAGAGCTAACACTAGTGGGTCAGAGGGAATTTTAAGTTTATAGTCTTTCTGGCTATTCTGGGTGATTTTGTAAGGCAAAAAACATATTTGCATACGAGACTTCATTTTACTTTCTTTCTCGCCTTAAAAACAGCATTAACTGTAATAAGGTGTTATAATCTAAAGTTCTAGTAGGTGGCCACTTTGCTCCATCTTTTAGCTTGTATAATGGCTACTATGGCGTGGAATACTGGATTAAGTCCTCTTTATTTTCAGAGACCCCCCCCCCTCGCTGGCGACTTCCTTCCAATGGGCCAAAATACACCCCAAGGGGCTAGCTCAGGGAAATTCTTTGCTCTGGTTAGTTACCATTATTTCTTTCTCCTTGTCTTATCTCTCTTCTACCTAAACCTCTCTTCACAAAGCCTTAAAGAGCCTTTTCTCAGTTTTCCTCCTACACACACTAGGCCTCAGGTACCAGATGTGATTTTCTACACAAAAGCTTTAAAATCTCAGGTTCAAAATTGGATCAATTAGGAAACCTCTGTCCATACTCAGGGCATATGCCTTGCTGCCTACTAGAAGAACAATACTAACGCCTCCCGCAAACTCTGCACTGCAATAGTACCTACACAGAGTGCCAGCCTCTCAGTGTGCTAAAGGCTCTCAAGAATTGCCCCCAGAAGCAGGCTATTCTGTTTATCCCTTTGGTGATTTCTAAATCCTCTATGGTGAGTTGTTCTTAGTCTAGACTTACTATATTACTAGCTGAAGTCTGATAAAACTCTTCTAAATAAACTCGTTAATCTCTTCTATCTATCTAATGATTTCAAGGATTTACAAACTCTTAGGGATCAAGCCCAAACCACTGGGGCAGAGGAAGTCACTCAGTTCATCTAGCTATGATTGAAAGTGCAAATCACTACATCTAAACACAATACGTGTCCTTACTGTGAAAAATGCATATTTTATGATTGGCTTTTCGCAAATATTAAAATTAATATTATATGTGTTATGTTAGAAAGGTATGGTGTATTAATTTTCTTAAGTAGTGTGTTAAATTTGGGTTTATATTATAACAAAATGTTAAAATAGAAACTATGTATGTGGGATATTTTTTTAAGAAAGGAATGAGGTGCTCGCTCCAGATAGCAGCCACAGAACACCTACATCTTTCAGAGAAAAATAATGTATTGCTCCATTATCAGAAGAAACTAACTTCTTCCCTCTTCGCTCAGCCTTAAAGATGCCATTAGGATTAAGAGGAAGAAGTTGACAATGAACAGACATAATCCTTTGTTTGAATGGAATTTATGCATCATGTATGAGATGTATGAATATGCAACAGGCTGTTGTTTTTAAGGGTTAATCCTCTGTTAACGTGTGTCCTTTTTTGGGCTTATTTTGCCAGAAAAAGGTACCCCAATGTCTGTAACTGTTTGTTTTTTATTGTCTCATATTGCCCTAATCCAAATTGTCCAAATTATTATTGCTCTAATTATATTGCTATTTTTATAACCATTTTATTATTATTAAACTCTTAAAATTTTAAAAACAAGTGATTGGTGTTTTTCACACTCACCCATACATCTCTACTTTCTCCACTTCTCCTCAGCCACCTCCCCGCGGGGCATAATCTGCCCCCACAGCCACTCCAGCCGGCTCCTCTTAGCTGGCTCCCCAGGGCCCGCTCAGTCGCCTCAGACACTGGTAAAACTCTCCCCCCGCCATGGGTACACAAAACAAAGTTCTTACTTCAACACTTCTTGCAACAAGAACATAAATTTTGTGAACGACAATACTAGTTATTCTCACAATTCGAACATTTACTTATAAGCCGGCTAACATGTCCAGTATTGGGATGACTCAAATAAAGTTTACAGTATGGTACTGATGGAGATGGTAATTTCCCTTCTTCCCTGTACAATTCACAGGCTAAGCTCAGAATATAACAGCTCTTTGACCAAAACAGTTCTGACCCTTCTGTTTGAAGCATTCCTCCCCAAGGAGATGTTTTATTCAGGCAATGCTTGAAACCAGTAATGTAAGCTTTGCCTTATTTCTTAATTAGGTGTTATTCTTTGTACATTTCTTGGATCATTTGGGTTATCCCAAATCATTACCACCCAGTCCCCGTTTGAAAGTCAATTCCGTATCACCCAGTTTAGATGTCCATTCTTCGGGTTCCTTCACAAGTCCTTTAATTTTGCTGGCATGAATTCACCCTCTTTCCGTGGTTTGGATTGCTGTTTCAGTAGTACCTGGAAAGGACTTTTTAATAGCATAGTAATAAAAGAAAGACAATACTGCAGCATAAATTCACCCTCTTTCCGTGGTTTGGAT
>NW_024509368.1:0-562 GCF_017590135.1 Pyrgilauda ruficollis
CGCTTCAGACAAAAACCTGTTCATTGATCTGATGCAAGAAATTGCCACTGAATTAGGGCTAACTAATTGTTGGATATGTGGGGGATTAAAGTCCGCAGAGAAATGGCCTTGGAAAGGAGAGGGATTGACCCCAGAACAATTACTAAGCTGGAACAGCACCAAAAATTCCAAAATTCTGCAAAGACCTGAGGGATGGTTGCTGGAGAAACGGGTAATTGGAACAATTTGCATAAGCAGAGATGGGAAAAGGTACACTGAAACAGTCGGTTACACTCCATGTCTAACCACCTTAACCCTGGAAGAGGGCAAAAGCCCCAAGTCGCAACCTGAAACCCCCTCAGGCTATTGGAGTCATGAAAGACTTAATCCTTGTGATTGGAGTGAAAGGCTAAAGTTGTGCTGGAATAAGAAATCTGGGGCCAATCCCTTCCAATCTCTAGAAGGGGTAAAGGAGTTCTGGGACAGACCGGGTGAGGTAAATATGTGGAAAGCACCTAATGGAATCTATGGGATCTGTGGGAGAAAAGCCTACAGCGAACTGCCTAAGAATTGGAGAGGGTCT
>NW_024509369.1:0-562 GCF_017590135.1 Pyrgilauda ruficollis
TCCCCCCAAAAAAATCCCCAAAAATTCTGTAAAAAATCCTAAAAAATCTCCAAAAAATGCCCAAAATCCCTCAAAAAATTCTCCAAAAAATCCCAAAAAATTTTCCAAAATATCACTAAAAATCTCTCAAAAATTCTGTAAAAAAATCCCAAAAATCCCCCCAAAAATCTCCCAAAAATCTCCCAAAAAATCCCAAGAAATTGCCCTAAAATTTTCCCCCAAAAATCCCCCAAAATTCCCAAAAAAACCCCAGGAAAATTCCCAAAAATCTCCCAAAAATTCTGTAAAAATCCCAAAAAATCCCTAAAATCCCGAAAAATCTTCCAAAAAAATCCCCAAGAAATCCCAAAAAATCCCCAAAATCCCTGCAAAAATTCCCCAAAAAATCCCCAAAATCCCTCCAAAAATTGCTCCAAAAATTCCCAAAAATGCCTCCAAAAATTCCCAAAAAATGCCTCCAAAAAATCCCCAAAAATTCTCCAAAAATCCCCAAAAATGCCTCCAAAAATTCCACAAAAAATCCAAAAAAATCCCCATAAATCTCCCAAAAATTCCCCAAAAA
>NW_024509370.1:0-562 GCF_017590135.1 Pyrgilauda ruficollis
CAAAAATTCCCAAAATTCCCAAAAATTTCCTCATGAAAATCAAAAAAAATCCCAAAATCCCCCAAAATTTCCTCATGAAAATAAAAGAAAACCCAAAATTCCCAAAATTTCCCCCAAGATATCCCAAAATCAAAACTAGTTTCCCCAAAATCCAAAAAAATCCCCCAAAAAATCCCAAAATTTCCCAAAAATTCCCCCAAAAATCCCAAAATTCCGAAAGAATTCGCCCAAAATTCCCCCCAAAATTCCCAAAAAATATCCCTCAAAATTCCCCAAATTTTCCCCAAAAATTCCCCCCAAAATCCCCAAAGAATTCAGAAAATTTCCCCCAAAAGTCTCAAAATTCCCCCCAAAAAACCCCAAAATTCCCAAAGTTTCCCTCAAAAACCCCAAAATTCCAAAAAAATTCCTCCAAAATCCCAAAATTTCCGATTTTCCCCTGAAAAATTCGCAATAATCCTAAAATTCCCCAAATTTTCCCCCAAAATTCAACAAAACTTCCATAAAAACCCCAAAAATTCCCAAATTTTCCCCGAAATTCCCCCAAAAATCCCAAAATTCC
>NW_024509371.1:0-562 GCF_017590135.1 Pyrgilauda ruficollis
AATCAAGGAAAAAATAAGGAAAAATTTTGGGGAAAATCAGGTAAAAAAATTGGGGGAAAATTGGGGAAAAATTTGGGGAAAAATCAGGGAAAAATTGGGGGAAAGTTGGGGAAAATCGGGGAAAAAATAAGGAAAAATTTGGGGGAAAATCGGGGAAAATCAGGAAAAAATTGGAGGAAAATTGGGGAAAATCAAGGAAAAAATAAGGAAAAATTTGGGGGAAAATCGGGGAAAAAATTCAGAAAAATGGGGGGAAAATTGGGGGGAAATCGGGGAAAAAATAAGGAAAAATTTGGGGGAAAATTGGGGAAAAATCAGGGAAAATTTGGGGGAAAATAGGAAACATTTAGGGGAAATTTTGGAAAGAATTGGGGAAAAATCGGAAAAGAATTTGGGGAAAATTGGGAAAAAATCAGGGAAAAATTGGGGGAAATTGAGAAAAAGTTGGGAAAATTAGGGGAAATTTTGGAAAAATTTTTTTTAAAATTGGGGGAAAAATTGGGGGAAAAACAGGAAAAGATGGGGAAAGAATTCAGAAAAATGGGGGGAAATTTGGGGAAAA
>NW_024509372.1:0-562 GCF_017590135.1 Pyrgilauda ruficollis
GGGCACCTGTGCAGGGCCAGGGGTGGCAGCTCCCCCAGGAATGTGCTTTTCCTTGCCTTGTTTTGCCGGTTTCCCCCGAAGGTGCAGCCGGCAAGGAGGCTGACGCCTCTTGGCACAGCAGGTCTGATTTCATCCCCGTGGCAGCTGTTTATGCTGCTGTCTGGTAACTATTCATTTGCTTGATTTATGTATTGCTTCCAGTAAGTCATTCTTGTCCAGGACATTCTGGAAATTTCCACTAGCCACTGAGGCCTCTGAGGTGCCCTGCTCTCGTGTGCTGCTCGCCTGGTTTGGCTGCCAGGAGCAGACGGGGAGCTGTCTGAGCTGCTGTGGCTGGGCCAGGCAGTGGTCCTCCTTGCTGCCTTTGGGAATGCCATTTTTATGCCCAGTGCCTGTTTCTGCTCCTTTTGGGTCATGGCAGTGCTGGATCCAGGCAAAGCCCTGGAGTTCAAGTGACCCAAAGGATCTGGGTGCTGCTGTAGGTAGTACAAGGGAGGTGATGTGGAAGGAGACTCCCTGTAGGCACATGCTGCCTTGCAGGACAGGGAGAATCCTGCCTGGG
>NW_024509373.1:0-207 GCF_017590135.1 Pyrgilauda ruficollis
GCTGCACTCTCGTTTCTGGCCTGCAGGAGCTGAGGAGATTGATCCTGCTTTTCCTGGGCTAACTTAGTCTTTTCCTTTCGGGATGGCATAGCTCACAGCACTGCAAAGTCCATGTCTGCTGGGGACAGTTGCAAGCACCAAACGCGGCAAATGATCCAAAGTGCAGCTTCTGTGCAATTCTCCTCTGTCATTTCATTCTAGACTTCC
>NW_024509373.1:281-562 GCF_017590135.1 Pyrgilauda ruficollis
CCAAGGGCTGCAGGAAGCGTAGGAATTGGCAAGGCAGGTGAGTGCTTGAGATGCTGGAGGCCTGCCAAGCTGCCTGCTCCTGTCTTGCTGCTGAAACCCTGAACTGCAGTGCTCTTGGGAACAACACTTGGGCCTAAATCCCACTGGAATCCGCATTTCCTAGGGGGACTGGCATTTGCTGAGGAACACCTTACGCGGCTCATCCTTTCAACTATTAACCCAGGCCATGTTTTAGACAGGAGGAACCTAAGTAAGTGTCTGCTGTTTCCTGGAAGGAACAA
>NW_024509374.1:0-562 GCF_017590135.1 Pyrgilauda ruficollis
GGGGTGACACGGGGGTGACACGGGGGGAAGAGGACAGGGGACACAGGGGGACACGGGGGAGAGGGACCTGGGGGTGACACGGGGGGGACACGGGGGGACCCGGCCCCGCTGTCCCCCGCCCCGCAGGCTCCTGGAGCGGCGGCAGGACGAGGCCGAGAGCCTGGAGCTGAGCTCGGGGGGCGGCGGGACCCCCGGGCGGGCGCGGGCGCCGGTGCTGGACTGCACGTGCTGCGGGCTGCCGCGGCGCTACGGCATCGCCGTGCTCTGCGGCATCGGCTTCTGCATCAGCTTCGGCATCCGCTGCAACCTGGGCGTGGCCGTGGTCAGCATGGTCAACCCCGCCCACGGACAGGTGAGCTCACCTGGGGGTCAGCAGGGTCAACCCCGCCCACGGACAGGTGAGGGACAGGTACGGGGTCAGCATGGTCAACCCCGCCCACGGACAGGTGAGGGACAGGTACGGGGTCAGCAGGGTCAGCCCCGCCCACGGACAGGTGAGCTCACCTGGGGGTCAGCGGGGTCAGCCCCACCCATGGACAGGTGAGCTCACCTGGGGGGGTCA
>NW_024509375.1:0-562 GCF_017590135.1 Pyrgilauda ruficollis
AGACCACGCCCACTCCGCCATTGCTCCGTTTATTTCTCTCTTTGCCCCCTGCTGGTCACTGCGGGTAACTGCAGCCACTGACGGTCACTGCGGTCACTCCAGTGGTCACTCTGGTGCCGACCACACTGACCACACCCACACTGACCACACCCACTGACCATGCCCACACAGACCACGCCCACTCCGCCATTGCTCCACCACCGTTTATTCCTCTCTGCCCCCCCTGCTGGTCACTGCGGGTAACTGCAGCCAATCCAATGGTCACTGCGGTCACTCTGGAGATAACCACACCCACACTGACCACACCCAAATGAGCCCAAAGACCACGCCCACTCTGCCATTGCGCCACCACCATTTGTCCCTATGCCCCCTGCTGGTCACTGTGAGTAACTGCAGCCACTGACGATCACTGCGGTCACTCCAGGGGTCACTGTGGTCACTCTGGTGCCAACCACACTGACCCCATCCATTGAGCACACTGACCACACCCACACTGACCACACCCACACTGACCACACCCACTGACCATACCCACACAGACCACGCCCACTCCGCCATTGCT
>NW_024509376.1:0-562 GCF_017590135.1 Pyrgilauda ruficollis
TGCTTCTGTGCTGACCTTGCTTTTACATAGTAGTCAGACGGGAAAAGGGATATCTGGGGTCGCAAAATTTTTCTGCCCTTGGCAGCAGGAGAAGCCTCATATTAGGATGCATAACTGACACTAATCTGAGACTGAGAAGACCTGCTCATGTTGCGGCTAACACAAATGGGAAAATCCTCTGTACTTACTTCAGAGGAAGACAAATTATGAAAAGAGAAAGGACAAAGTTTTTTTCCTCCTTTCTATCTGGCCAGCACTGATGTCAGGTCCATGGAGTAATGTGCAAGTAGTCAGTGCCACAGGGATCCTTCTCTTCCTCAGCCAGCATGTTTCTGCTTTTGAGTGATGATGTTCAGACACCATGCCAGTAAAGCTCTGAGATCACCACTGGTTCAACACATGAAAGCAAAGTTTTATTCTGTTTTTAATTATTAAATGAGGTGATGAATTTTAAATGTGTAAAAGAAAAGGACTTGATAATGCTCTCATTTTCTGAGTATAAATGGCTAACTACTACTATACTTGTTAAGTTCCATCTTTACTAATTTGAATAGGTTATTGT
>NW_024509377.1:0-562 GCF_017590135.1 Pyrgilauda ruficollis
GGAACCCCCAAAAAATTTTGGAGGGGGGGTTGGGACACCGGCACCCCAAAATTTGGGGCATTTTTTGGGGAAAAACCCCAAAATTTGGGGTTTTTTTGGCTGAAAAAAGCTCGGAATTCAGGGGTTTTTTTTTGAGGAACCGCCCCAAAATTTGGGTTTTTTTTGGCGGAAAAAAGCTCGGAATTCAGGGGTTTTTTTTTGAGGAACCGCCCCAAAATTTGGGTTTTTTTTGGCGGAAAAAAGCTCGGAATTCAGGGGTTTTTTTTTGAGGAACCGCCCCAAAATTTTGGGGGGACTGGGGACATTCTTACTCCAAAATCTTGGGCTTTTTGGGGGGAAACCGTCAAAATTTGGGGTTTTTTTTGGCTGAAAAAAGCTCGGAATTCAGGGGTTTTTTTTTGAGGAACCGCCCCAAAATTTGGGTTTTTTGGGGGGAATGAACTCGAGGTGAACCCCCAAAATTTTGGGGGGACTGGGGACATTCTTACCCCAAAATTTTGGACTTTTTTTGGGGGAAACCCTCAAAATTTGGGGTTTTTTTAGCTGAAAAAAGCTCCGAATT
>NW_024509378.1:0-8675 GCF_017590135.1 Pyrgilauda ruficollis
GGTTGGGGATGGTTTGGGGGGTACCCTGTAAGGGATCACTGCGAGTTGGGTCTGGGGGAGATTTGGGACCTCAGGGCTTGGAGGGTCTCGGGGGAGTTTTGGGGCCCCCCTGGGGTTTTTGGGGGGCCTGAAGCCCCCCCCGAGCCCCCCCAGACCCCAATTTCTCCCTCCCCGGGGGCAGCTCCTGGACCCGGAGCCGTCGGAGCCGATGGCGGCTGAGACCTACGGGAACTTCGACACCCAGGTGAGGGGGGGGCAGATTTCGTGGGGCCCCCCTGGGGTTTTTGGGGGGCCTGAAGCCCCCCCCGAGCCCCCCCAGACCCCAATTTCTCCCTCCCCGGGGGCAGCTCCTGGACCCGGAGCCGTCGGAGCCGATGGCGGCTGAGACCTACGGGAACTTCGACACCCAGGTGAGGGGGGGGCAGATTTCGGGGGGTCCCGGGGGGAATTTGGGGGTGCCAGGGGGTGTCTGAGCCCCCCCGTGCCCCCCCAGTCCCGCCAGTATTACTTCCTGAGCCAGGAGCCCCCCGAGGAGGGGTCGGGGCAGCGCTGCCACGAGCTGGAGCAGCAGGTGAGGACCCCCAAATCCTGGGGCCCCCCAAATTCCACCCGAGGGTGAGCGGGAGGGGGGGTCTCTGCCAGCTCGGGGGAGCACCTGGGGGGGATCCTGCACACCTGGGGGGGATCCCCCACACCTGGGATGGATCCTGCACACCTGGAAAGGATTCTGCACACCTGGGAGGGATCCTGCACACCTGGGAAAGATCTTGGACACCTGGGGGGAATCCTGCACACCTGGGGGGAATCCTGCACACCTGGGGGGGATCCTGCACACCTGGATTCCTTCCTGTACACCTGGGAGGGATCCTGCACACCTGGATTCCTTTCTGTGTATCTGAGAGGGGATCCTGCAGACCTGGGGGCAATCCTGCACACCTGGGAGGGACTCTCACACACCTGGGAGGGATCTTGAACACCTGGGAGGGATCCTGCACACCTGGGAAAGATCTTGGACACCTGGGGGGAATCCTGCACACCTGGGGGGAATCCTGCACACCTGGGGGGGATCCTGCACACCTGGATTCCTTCCTGTACACCTGGGAGGGATCCTGCACACCTGGATTCCTTTCTGTGTATCTGAGAGGGGATCCTGCAGACCTGGGGGCAATCCTGCACACCTGGGAGGGACTCTCACACACCTGGGAGGGATCTTGAACACCTGGGAGGGATCCTGCACACCTGGGAAAGATCTTGGACACCTGGGGGGAATCCTGCACACCTGGGGGGAATCCTGCACACCTGGGGGGGATCCTGCACACCTGGATTCCTTCCTGTACACCTGGGAGGGATCCTGCACACCTGGATTCCTTTCTGTGTATCTGAGAGGGGATCCTGCAGACCTGGGGGCAATCCTGCACACCTGGGAGGGACTCTCACACACCTGGGAGGGATCTTGAACACCTGGGAGGGATCCTGCACACCTGGGAAAGATCTTGGACACCTGGGGGGAATCCTGCACACCTGGGGGGAATCCTGCACACCTGGGGGGGATCCTGCACACCTGGATTCCTTCCTGTACACCTGGGAGGGATCCTGCACACCTGGATTCCTTTCTGTGTATCTGAGAGGGGATCCTGCAGACCTGGGGGCAATCCTGCACACCTGGGAGGGACTCTCACACACCTGGGAGGGATCTTGAACACCTGGGAGGGATCCTGCACACCTGGGAAAGATCTTGGACACCTGGGGGGAATCCTGCACACCTGGGGGGAATCCTGCACACCTGGGGGGGATCCTGCACACCTGGATTCCTTCCTGTACACCTGGGAGGGATCCTGCACACCTGGATTCCTTTCTGTGTATCTGAGAGGGGATCCTGCAGACCTGGGGGCAATCCTGCACACCTGGGAGGGACTCTCACACACCTGGGAGGGATCTTGAACACCTGGGAGGGATCCTGCACACCTGGGAAAGATCTTGGACACCTGGGGGGAATCCTGCACACCTGGGGGGAATCCTGCACACCTGGGGGGGATCCTGCACACCTGGATTCCTTCCTGTACACCTGGGAGGGATCCTGCACACCTGGATTCCTTTCTGTGTATCTGAGAGGGGATCCTGCAGACCTGGGGGCAATCCTGCACACCTGGGAGGGACTCTCACACACCTGGGAGGGATCTTGAACACCTGGGAGGGATCCTGCACACCTGGGAAAGATCTTGGACACCTGGGGGGAATCCTGCACACCTGGGGGGAATCCTGCACACCTGGGGGGGATCCTGCACACCTGGATTCCTTCCTGTACACCTGGGAGGGATCCTGCACACCTGGATTCCTTTCTGTGTATCTGAGAGGGAGCACCTGCACAGGTGAGCTGAGCCCTGTAAAGGTGTGCTGAGCTCTGTAAAGGTGAGCTGAGCACCTGCACAGGTGAGCTGAGCCCTGTAAAGGTGAGCTGAGCCCTGTAAAGGTGAGCTGATACCTGCTCAGGTGAGCTGAGCCCTGCTCAGGTGAGCTGAGCTCTGCTCAGGTGAGCTGAGCACCTGCACAGGTGAGCTGAGCTCTGCTCAGGTGAGCTGAGCCCTGCACAGGTGTGCTGAGCACCTGCACAGGTGAGCTGAGCTCTGTAAAGGTGAGCTGAGCACTTGCATAGGTGAGCTGAGCTCTGCTCAGGTGAGCTTAGCACCTGCTCAGGTGAGCTGCCACCTGCAAAGGTGAGCTGACACCTGCTTGGGTGAGCCAGGATACCTGCTCAAATAAACCAGTCACCTGCTCAGGTGAGCCGGGGCACCTGCTCAGGTAAGCCACTTACCTGCTCAGGTGAGCCCGGGGGCCCGCACTGTCACCGTCACCATCGGGGCGGTGCCAGCACGTGCCCGTGGCCGTGGCCGTGTTTCGGAGCTCAGGCACGGCTCACCTGGGCTCAGGTGTCGCGGGAGATCCTCGGCGGTGCCCCGTGCCCAGGTGTCACCGTCCCCGCCGTGTCCCAGGGCGTCGTCGGCGCGGGCGGGCCGGCTCGAGGCGGCGGTGGCCACGTACCGGGGCCGGGTGACAGAGCACCTGGGCAGGTAACAGAGAACCTGGGGAGGTGACACAACACCTGGGGAGGTGACAGAGCACCTGGGGAGGTGACACAACACCTGGGCAGGTGACAGAGCACCTGGGCAGGTGGGGACACGCTCCTCACCCGCACAATGCTTGTGTGGACACCAGAGAGCCCCCACGGGGTTCGGGGGGCTCCGGGGGGTTTGGGGGGCTCCGCAGGGTTGGGGGGGCAGCGCACACCTTTGGGGTGTCACCTGCTGTCCCCGTGCCCAAAGCCCATCTCTGCCCCCAGACGCGGGGCTGGAGGGGGGCGCGGCCCCTCCCCGGAATTTGGCGGCTGAGATCCTTCCCGCGGAGCTCAGGTGGGTCCGGGGGGGCGTCCGGTGACACGGCTGGAGGGGGGGTCCCCGGCTTTTTGTGGGGTCCCCCGCGAGCACCCCGGTGTCCCCCCAGGGACGCGGTGACGCGGCTGCGGCGCGAGAACCGACGGCTGCGGCTGCAGCGGGACCAGCTCCAGCACAGGTGGGGGTCTGGGGGTCCGGGGGTCCTCGAAAGACCCCTGAGAGCCCCCCCAGTCCCTGACGAGCCTCCCAGTCCCTGCAGTTCGTTGTGTGGGCTGATGGCCCCCCACTCCCACAGGCTGGAGGCCGCAGAGGCAGCTGAGCCTCGGACAGCGCAGGGGAGGCCCCAGGAGGAGGTGAGGGGGGCACCGGGGAGATTTTGGGGGGTCTCAACAGCCGGGGGGGGTCCCCAGTTCGTTGTGTGGGTCTCGGTGTTTTGGGGGGGTCAGGTTTTATTGGGGGCACCTCAGCGTTTCAGCTTGACCTCTCTGAATTCCCCCCAGCTGGTGCTGCTGGAGGAGGCGCCCGAGGACCTGTGAGTTTTTGGGGGGTGGGGGGCATTTGGGGGGCCCTCCTAGCATCCCCCACCTGTGACCACCCCCTGCTCCCCCAGGGATGAGCTGCCGGAGGACGAGGAGGAGGAGGAGGAGGAGGAAGAGCTGGAGCTCTCCAGGGCTGGTATGAGGGGGTCTGGAGTGGGCATCAGAATTTGGGGAGGGGTCTGGGTGTGGGGAGTCCTGGGGGGAAGTTTTGGGGTACCCCAGAGTGGGGGTTGGAAACAGGGATCCTGGGGGGTGACGTCTGGAGGGAGGGGGCAGGAGATGAGCCATGCCTCAGTTTCCCCATGAGGATTTGGGGGCTTTGGGGCTCCTTCCTGGCTAAGCTCCCTTTTTGCTCGCTCTGTGGGATCAGGATTTCGAGGTTCCACGAGGTCGCCCCCCCAAAAACCCTCATCGTCCCCCGGGGACCCCCCCGGGACTCCCCCCCTGGCCCCCGTGCTGCAGCTCCTGCGCAGCCAGCTGCAGGAGAAGGACGCGCTGATCCGGCACCTGGAGGTGAGGGGTTAACCCTGGGGTGGGTTTGGGGGGGTCCTGGGGGTCTCCATCCCCAGCTGAGCCCCCCCGAACCCCCCCAGAGCGACTGGGAGCGCAGCCGGGCGCAGCGGGAGCGCGAGGAGCGGCTGCTGGTCACCGCCTGGTACAACATGGTGAGCGCGGGGACGGGGACCCCCGGGACCCCCCGGGACCCCCGGGACCCCCAGGACCCCAGCCAGCCCGGGGGGACACTCGTGCAGCACGGGGGGGCTGAGCCCTGGGCTCTGACTGATCGCTCGATGACGTGCGTGGAAAGTTCTGGATGCTGAGTGACTGGCAGAGAGCCAGGGCTCTGGGGTTAGAGCGGGGAAACTGAGGCACGGAGGATGGGGAGGGGGACAGGAATGGGATTGGGGGGGGCTGGGGGGGGAGAAAGGGATTTGGGGATGAGCTCAGCACAGGAGAGGGAATGCACAGGTAGAGGAAGGGGGTACAGAAGGTTGTAGGTGGAGAGGATGGGATGCTAGAAAGGATGGGATTCTGGAAAGGATGGGATGCTGAGTGATTGACAGATTGACAGTGATTGACAGATTGACAGGGACTGACAGAGCCAGGGCAGGGATTTGGGGATGATCCCAGCGCAGGTGAGGGATTACACAGGTAGAGGGAGGGGATATGAAAAGTTCTAGATTAAAGGATGGGATGCTGAGTGACTGACAGCGATTGACAGTGATTGACAGAGATCGACAGTGATTGACAGATTGGCAGGGACTGACAGATCCAGGACGGGGATTTGGGGACGATCCCAGCGCAGGTGAGGGATTGCACAGGTAGAGGGAGGGGATATGAAAAGTTCTAGATAGAGAGGATGGGATGCTGAGTGACTGACAGCAATTGACAGTGATTGACAGAGATCGACAGTGATTGACAGATTGGCAGGGACTGACAGATCCAGGACGGGGATTTGGGGACGATCCCAGCGCGGGTGAGGAATTACACAGGTAGAGGAGGGGATATGAAAAGTTCTGGATAGAAAGGATGGGATGCTGAGTGACTGACAGGGACTGACAGATCCAGGACGGGGATTTGGGGACGATCCCAGCGCGGGTGAGGAATTACACAGGTAGAGGAGGGGATATGAAAAGTTCTGGATAGAAAGGATGGGATGCTGAGTGACTGACAGGGACTGACAGATCCAGGACGGGGATTTGGGGACGATCCCAGCGCAGCTGAGGGATTACACAGCCAGAGGGAAGGGACACAATCCGACCCAAACCGCGCGCGTCCCGCAGGGGCTGGCGCTGCAGCAGCACGAGGCCGGCGCGGCGGCACGCGGCGGCGGTGGCAGCGGCGCTCTGTCCTTCCTGGCCCAGCAGCGCCTGGCCACGGCGGCGCGGCGGGCGCGGGCCCCGCACGGCCGGGCTCCCTCCAGCTGAGACCCCCGAGACGCGCCGGGCTGGTCCCGTCTCCACACTACACACCCCGGCTCCTTCCGGGGCTTGCCCCCCGTGCCTTTTGGGGGGTTTTTAGCACTTCTATTTTTGTAGCTGGTTTCGGGGGTCTGGTGCGTGGCACCCCCGTGAAATGTTCTAATAAAGGCTCAGGACTCAGCGCTGGAGGTGCTTTATGGGGGGATATTGGGGGGTGGGCTTTGGGGGGGTTTTGGGTGTTTTAAACCACGGGGCAGACTGGGTGGGGGCGAGCAGCCTGCAAATTGCTTCGGTTTTGCCTTTTTCCCTCACGGTTCCCACTGTTTTCCCCTCACATTTCCCTCTTTTTTTCCCCTCAAATTTCTCACCTTTTTCCCCTCACATTTCCTGCCCTTTTTCCCTCATGTTTCCCCCTTTCCCCCTCACGTTTCCCCTCAAATTTCCCTCTCTTTCCCTCAAATTTCCCTCTCTTTTTCCCCTCACATTTCTCACCTTTTTCCCCTCACGTTTCCTGCCCTTTTTCCCCTCACGTTTCCTGCCCTTTTTTCCTCACGTTTCCCCCTTTTCCCCTCACATTTCCCTCTCTTTTTCCCTTCACATTTCTCACCTTTTTCCCCTCATTTCCCGCCCTTTTTCTCCTCACATTTCCTGCCTTTTTTTCCTCATGTTTCCCCCTTTTCCCCTCACATTTCCCGCCCTTTTCCCCTCACGTTTCCCCTCACATTTCTCACCATTTTCCCCTCACGTTTCCCACTATTTTCCCCTCACGTTTCCTGCCCTTTTTCCCCCCTCAAATTTCTCACTTTTCCCCCTCACATTTCCTCCTTTTTCCCCCGACATTTCTCACCCTTCTCCCCTCACATTTCCCACTATTTTCCCCTCACGTTTCCTGCCCTTTTTCCCCCTCAAATTTCTCACTTTTCCCCTCACATTTCCTCCTTTTTCCCCTCACATTTCTCACCCTTTTCCCCTCATATTTCCTCCTTTTCCCCCCCACATTTCTCACCCTTTTCCCCTCACAATTAAGGAAACCCCCTCTAGTTAAACCCTTTAAAACTACGAGAAAAGGGTTTTGGCCCCCCAGTTTAAGCCTTGGAAATGGAAAAAGGGGTTCCCTCTATGTTTAGAGCCCTAAAACGATGGATAAAGGGAGTCTTGTCCCACAATAAAACATAAAAATGGTGAAAAACGTGGAGTTTCCCTCCGTTTCAATCCTTAAAATGTAGGATCCTGCCTCAATTTAAATTTTTTAATGTAATTCCTTCTCAATTTAACCCAGCAAGAGGCTTCCTCCTCCCTTTACTGGTTTTGCCTCAAGAAACAGCAATTTTGGGCCTTTTTGACACCATTTTCCCCATAAAGTCCCTTAAAACAGAGGGCCCCTATTGATGGAAGTCTTAAAACGGCCCATAAAGAGGCTCCTTTCAATGTAAACCCTTAAAAACGACAGAAAACAGCGATTCCTCCTCAATTTAACCATTTAAACAAGGAGAAACTTGGATTTGCCCTCACCTAAATCCCTAAAATATCACAAAGCAGGGATTCGCAGTCAATTAAACCTCTTCAGATGGTGGAAGATGCAGGCTTTTCCTTCCATTTAAATCATTAAGATAGTTTTTAAATCCCCATTATTTGATTATCTCTCTTAAACCCGCGGGTGAAACGCGCTGCGTGTGCGAGGGTGCGCCTATCTCTTTAAATCCGCCGCCATCTTTGAACCGGGCGCGGCTCCCCGCGCGCAGCGCGCAGGCTCAGGAGGGCGGGCGCGGCGCCGGAAGCGCGTCATGCGCGGGCGGAAGCGCGTCAGGCGCGGGCGGAAGCGGGCGGGCGGCGGAGGGTCGCGGCGGCCGCGCCATGGTGGATTACAGCGTGTGGGACCACATCGAGGTCTCGGACGACGAGGACGAGACTCACCCCAACATCGACACCGCCAGTCTCTTCCGATGGCGGCACCAGGTGCGGCTCGGCCGGCCCGCGCCGCCCGGCGCTCCGCGGGAGGCCCGTTCCCATGGCGACCGCGCCCGGGATTCCCGGGGGGACGGGGACGGCGGGGGGGGGGGCCCCCCCGTGCTAAGCAGAGCCCCCCCGGCCGCGCAGGCGCGCGTGGAGCGCATGGAGCAGTTCCAGAAGGAGAAGGAGGAGCTGGATAAGGGCTGCCGCGAGTGCAAGCGCCGGCTGGCCGAGTGCCAGAAGAGGATGAAGGAGCTGGAGCTGGCCGAGCCGCAGAGCGGGAAGGGCGAGCTGGAGAAGCTGCAGGCCGAGGCCCAGCAGCTGAGGAACGAGGAGAAGAGCTGGGAGAGCAAGCTGGAGGAGCTGAGGAAGAAGGAGAAGAACATGCCCTGGAACGTGGACACGCTCAGCAAGGACGGCTTCAGCAAGGTGGGCTTTGGTGGGGTGGGGGGGAACGCCCCCAAAACCCGACCCCACGTCTGTGAGGGGCCCCCCAAAATCGTTGCCTGTGCTCCCCCAGAGCGTTTTCAACGTGAAGCCTGAGGAGAAGGAGGAGACAGAGGAGCAGAAGGAGAAGAAGCACAAAACCTTCGTGGAGCGATACGAAAAGCAGATCAAACACTTTGGTGAGGGTCTGGGGGCTTCAGGGAGCAGCTTTTTGGGGTTCTCCGAGCCTGGGAGCCCCCCCTGTGCTGGGAGCAGCCCGGAATCCTCTCACTTTGCTGGAAAATCAAGGATTTTCTGTGGTTTTCCCATTTTTTTCCCCTGCTGCAGCAGAGTTTAGGGGGGGTTTAGTTAAATTTCAGAGTGGGGGGGCTCGCCCTCCTGCCCAGCCTGTTCCTGGGGGGTTCAGGGTCTGTTCCTGGGGGTTCAGG
>NW_024509379.1:0-562 GCF_017590135.1 Pyrgilauda ruficollis
TTGAAACCCTTGCAGAGGAGGGAACTCTGGGGCTTTCTAGCTGATAGAGACACAGCAGCTGAAAACCAGGGGAGATAAGGAAAGAGATCCTTCTGTGGAAACTGCAGCTGTGGAGAAATCTCTCTCCTTGGACTGATGCCTGCTCCCATCCCAGGGTTATCTCCAGTGTTATCCTGAGATTCACACCAACAAGGCACAACCACGACTCACTGAGTAAGATATGTGAGTAAAATGTCTGTGGAATGGCTTCATGGTAGGAGTTTCTACAGAAATTCTCCATCAGTTTAGGTGAGATGCTCTTCACAGAATGATTATTTGTCACTGAGTTAGCTCACAATTTATTCCTTCTTTCTGGGGTCTGTTAACATAAAATTTGCATAGATCTGCTCGGCTAGTAACCCAGTATTGAAAATTTGATTATCACAGTAGCTCTAGTAAAGTCTAAGTCAGCCTTAGACTAAAGTACCACTGAAGTTTATCTTTTTAATCTCATTTTTAGCTGTAAGTCTTTGTATCAAAAGACAAAAATCATAAAACTCTTGTAGAATCCCTGAATGGTTTG
>NW_024509380.1:0-562 GCF_017590135.1 Pyrgilauda ruficollis
TTTTTTTCAGGCTGTTGTACACAGGAACTTAGAAATCTGTGACAATTGCTCCCATTCCTGAAAATGGTATGACCTCATCTCCCTCTACAATTATTGTCCTTTTGGGTTCATTCCTCTTGACCAGATGTTCAGCCACTGCTACTCAGGCTTTATACATCTGAATGCCTCCTAGCCAATAAGGTTAACAAAATCAGTGTTTGGCTGTTGAAGTCCTTCTAACTCAACTGCAATCTCTCCCTCCTTGAGAAATTCTCTGTAATGCCCACTAGGAAGCACTAAGATCTCAGACATAGCAAGAGATGTAGATTTTCTTTCTAGCTCTGAAATCCTCCCATTGAACCTTCTATAGGAAGAGTAATTATTTCAGCTGGACTGGAAGAACCAATCTGCTTATTTGCTTCACTTTCTACAGCTCCCATGACGCTTCTTCTAAAATTCTGCCTAAGTAGCCAAAAATTCAGGAACATTAATGAATATGAAATGTAATGAGAATGAAAACTACTCCTTTTAACATTCTCAACTGCTCATGCGAGAACTTGCAGTACTCTAAAATGCCAAGCCA
>NW_024509381.1:0-562 GCF_017590135.1 Pyrgilauda ruficollis
ACAGTTCTGAACTAACCTGAATTCAGACATCACTTCTGCACGATATTAAGGAGAATCATCATCAGAAACTATATCCACTTAGTAAGTACCTTGCTAATGGGCAGGATAATCAAGAAGAGTGGTTCTCCTTCTCATTCTAATTTAATAGGTCATAGAGAAAAGCACTGTGTAGCACACTAGTAACTCCTTCCTTTCTTAATGTCCTTAACTCACCTAACAAAAGTTTCAGAAAAGTTTATTTAAATACTTCAGCTGCTTTTTTAAAAAGATCTTTGGTGAATTTAGTAAAGATTCCAGCTACACTTTGATAAATGAAACCAGATGCTAAATAGCAATGTGGGAATATAATTTCATATGATGCCAGCAAAGAGGGATGGAGGGGAAAGAGAGAAGAGTCATGCTATGCATGCCTCATGTTGTGACTCTGGAGAATAATTATTCTGAAAATCCTGATGAGTAGATTAGTGCTATAAAATTTCATTAGACACTACACTCAGTATTGTACAGAAAACTGGAAGGAACTGAATGAACAAGCAAGAACCAGACAAAATAAAAATAAAAG
>NW_024509382.1:0-565 GCF_017590135.1 Pyrgilauda ruficollis
GGGAAGCTACTGAATGACAGATGCAGGAGATATCAGAGAAGAATAAAAGATAATCTGGATTGATAAAGATCCTGGAGAAAAACACAGAACATCAGAGAAAAAGAAAAAAGGGAAATGAGAGAAATGAGGGTAGTGAGAAGACAGAAAAAAAGGCTTGCAGAAAGGGAAAAGAATTAGCACACACAGACGGGAAATGCTCAGGACAGACAAGATTAATGACAAGAATGAGCTGTGCTGGAAACCAACAGAAAAAGCTGTGAGGTAGGAGGTCAACACAAGGAGTCAGAAACAGCACATGGTTCTACTGTCAGGCTGTTAACTCACCCAACACTGAGAAATATGCCCTGCCTGAGTCTTGTACCACATTTTCAGGTAGCAACAGGGAAAACTCCTCTTTCACAGGGACTCCTGAGAAAGAAATTACCCAAACAGCTTGAGTGCAGTTCCAAGAAATGATTAACGGAAGGGGAGGGGGTGCAACAACAGGAACTCTTCATTTTAGAAATGCCCTGATTTCAGTTACTTCATCTTTCCCTGGCTGGAACACAATCTCTGCACGAAAACC
>NW_024509383.1:0-562 GCF_017590135.1 Pyrgilauda ruficollis
AAAAAAAAAAAAAAAAAGAAGAGCGGATTGCAGCTGGAGTCCCACTCTGCCACGTGGGGCAGCCAAACCCAGCACAGGCGTGAGACACAGCTTCCTTTTTTCTCATGGAAGTTGTGAGTTCTGTGCCTGGCTCAACTAGGCTGATATACAGAGACTAGTTACAGAGCCCAGCACCAAACTTTCTACTTCATATCACTGACTCTGGGATGGCAGTGACAAATTTCTTCCATGATTTGTATGCAATGGAGATGATGTACATGAGTCAGCAAGGCAGGCTCCATCTTCTGGGTTATCCTGCAGCTGAGTGGTGATGTGGCACAGACAGTGAATGATGATCCTTCTAAGATCAGCAGAGAAGACCGCTCACCTGTCAGCTCAAAGACAAAAAACTGTGTCCCTCTAGAACAGCAGTCAAATGACATCTGGGAAAGAAATGGTGCAAAGTTTCATATTCTGTGAAAGAGAAGGGAATAGCATGAGAAATTTGGACAGCACTGCACTACTGTGACTAGGAACCTTGGCCATCATTTGTTTGAAGAATTAGTTGGGAGTTTATCAACTC
>NW_024509384.1:0-562 GCF_017590135.1 Pyrgilauda ruficollis
GGAATGGGATGAGTTGCACTTCCAAGCTGTAACTCAAAGGGATGCTAATCCCAAAGAGTGAGAACCACAAGGGAGATCTCTCTGTGCACCTTCTGTCAGTGTGGGAAAGGATCTGGAGTTCTTGCTCAGCAAGATATGGATGATGTCATGTAGTGATGCAGAGCTCAGGTCACTGTAGATGAGGATCCAGTTGAAATCCATGTGGGATCCAGATGAGATCCATGTGGGATGGGGCTGCAGTGGTGGTAAAGAGCCAGCAAAACCTCAACACTGGTGTCTATGGGATGTAATGATACCCACTGGGTCATTCATACTCTTATCCCTTCCCACCTTTTCCTTTCCCAGGGAAGGTGCTTCAGTGTTAGTCCATGGCAGTGAAGGAACTGATTCCACACTCCAGGTCACTTCCCTGGCACAGATCATCCTGGATCCAAGGTGCAGGACCATCCGTGGCTTCGAGGCTCTTGTAGTGAGGGAGTGGCTGCAGGTAAGGAATACACCTGGACAGAACAACAACCAGTTCCAGAGACACTGGGGTTGGGAAATAGCCTGAGAGGCAGCC
>NW_024509385.1:0-562 GCF_017590135.1 Pyrgilauda ruficollis
AGTTACATCTATAAGTCCAGAAAAGTTTACTGAAATGTTCTGAAATCCTCTAGAGCATTCAAAATAAGTATTTGGGTTAAGGTACATACCTGAATTCCTTTTCTTTCAGTCAGAAACTGTGAACTTCTGCTTGAAAGACTATTGAAAAAATACTGGTCAGAACTAATTTGAAATGTTTATAATGGGAAGACAATCAGAACTTTTCACATTGCAAGTGATAATGAATATAACACAAGACTGCAAAGTCACTGGTCTACTCAGGCCTGTTTTAATAATTTTTTTACTTTTGGAAATTGCTGAACAGTGTGAGCTTTCACGTTCAATTTTTTTTGTTATTGCTTTAATAAACACTTCTAAAAATTTAAACCATAAAAAGCGTATTTTCTATTTTATTTTAAAATAGTTCTCAGGCACCTAGATGAATTACAGGCAAGATATAACTCTTTTTCAAACAGTGATTTCCTCAGCATCCAGCATGCAGCCTCCATCTTGAGTTGCTTCCCATTCTCTGTATGTTGTTTTCTCATTCTATTTCATGTCACACAGCTTGGACTTTATTATT
>NW_024509386.1:0-562 GCF_017590135.1 Pyrgilauda ruficollis
CCCCCCCTTGTCACGTCACCCAGGAGGCGCAGGGCTGTACCTGGTGACGCATCCCCCTCTCCTCACCCTCATCCTGCCCGGGGGGTGGGATGGGCCCTGCCAGCCCCGTGCCCACGGGGAGGACTGCCCGGGGCACAGGTGCAGCCAGGTGTGTTGCACAGGTGGGCCGCTCCTCGCTGCTGGTGGGGGCCCTGCACAAGCAGTATGCGCAGGAGCTGCTGCCGGACAAGCTCCCAGCGCAGGACAACACCACCACCACCGACTCGGACATGGAGGAGCCGTACCTGCAAGGTAGCGCCCGGGCCCCCGGCCCGCCCGGCCCCTGGGAGCCCCCGGGATTTCCCCCGGAGCGCCCCGGCTGAGCTGGCTGGTTTCTCTCTCTGGGTGTCCCTCCACGCCCCCCAGAATCCAAAGAGGAGGGGAACCCCCCCAAGTTGAAGTGTGAGCTCTGCGGCCGCGTTGACTTCGCCTACAAGTTCAAGCGCTCCAAGCGCTTCTGCTCCATGGCCTGTGCCAAGAGGTAACCCCAAAACCCACCATCCCCTCCTTGGTGGGGTAGAGG
>NW_024509387.1:0-561 GCF_017590135.1 Pyrgilauda ruficollis
GGGGGGGCATCCCAACATCGGGGGGAAGCCCGAAATCGGAGGGGCAACACCAAAGATGGGGGGGCACCCCGAAATCAGGGGGGCAACACCAAGTATGGGGGGACATCACAACATCGGGGGGAACCCCGAAATCGGGGAGAGCAACACAAATGTGGGGAGGCATCCCAACATCGGGGGGAACCCCGAAATCGGGGGGGCAACACCAAACATCAGGAGACATCCCAGTCAGGGAAGCACCCGTAAATCGGGGGGGCAACACCAAACATCAGGAGACATCCCAGTCAGGGAAGCACCCGTAAATCGGGGGGGCAACAGAAATCTGGGGAGGCATCCCAACATCAGGGGAGCACCCCGAAATCGGGGGGCAACAGAAATCTGGGGGGACATCCCAGTCAGGGAGGGACAACCCAAATTGGGGAGGAACCCCAAAATTGGGGGAGAACCCCAAATCTGGGGAGGCATCCCAACTGGGGAGGGACAGCCCAAATTGGAGGGGGAACCCCAAAATCGGGGGGCAACCCCAAAATCGGGGGTGCATCCCAATTGGGGAGGGACAGCCCA
>NW_024509388.1:0-491 GCF_017590135.1 Pyrgilauda ruficollis
CCCAAAATCCACTCAGGACCCCCCAAATTCTCCCCAGATTTCCTCAGGACCCCCAAAATTCCTCCCAGAACCCTTTGGGACCCCCAAATTTCCCCTAAAATTGCCCCAAAATTCCCCAGGACCCCCAAAAATTCCCCTAAAATCCCCTCAGGACCTCCCAAAATCCCCCTAAATTCTCCCAAATCCACCCAGGACCCCCCAAATTCTGCCCAGCTTTCCCCAGGACCCCCCAAAATTCCCCCCAAAACCTTTCGGGACTCCTCAAATCCCTACAAATCCCCCCAAATTTCTCCAAATTCTCCCAATATCCCCTCAGGACCCCCCAAATTTCCCCCAAAACGCCTCCAAATCCCCTCAGGACCCCCCAAAACTCCCCAAATCCATCCCAACCCCCCTTAGGACCCCCCAAATTCCCCGAAATTGCCCCAAAATTCAGCCCTGGACCCCCCAAAATCCCTTCAGGATCCCCCAAATTTCCCCAAATCCCCCCA
>NW_024509389.1:0-13465 GCF_017590135.1 Pyrgilauda ruficollis
TTTTTTTTTGTGATCTCAAGTGTCCTGATGGGGTTTTTTGGGATCCTGAGGATCCTGCTGGGATTTTTTGGAATCCTGAAGAAACAAGGAGCCCTTGGAATTCAGGATGGAGGAAGAAGGAGTTGATTCATTCCCGGAAACCCGGGATAGGATCCCAAAAATCCCCGGATTACGGGAAGGGATTCTTGGAGGTGGGGAATCTGCTGGAATCCCTGGCCGAGGATGCCGATCCCTAAAAAAAACCACCAGGACCTCCAATCCCTTTGGGAAATCCGGGACAATTCCTCCTGCTCCCGCCTCCAGGGGGTCGGGATTCCCCCGGAATGTTGTTGGGGGGGTGGGAATCCTGCATCCCAAGGCGGGAATTCCACCACCCCCGCAGTGCTGATGAAGAAGCTGGACCACCCGCACATCGTGAAGCTCATCGGCATCGCCGAGGAGGAGCCCACCTGGATCATCATGGAGCTCTATCCCTACGGAGAGGTGCGACCCCCGCCCCGCTTCCCCGGCCCCGTTCCCGACCCCGTTCCCGGCGTTCCCGCGGCTGATCCCGGCGGGAACGTGGCGTTTGCAGCTGGGCCAGTACCTGGAGCAGAACCGGCTGGGCCTGGCCGTGCCCACCCTGGTGCTGTACGCGCTGCAGGTCAGCAAGGCCCTGGCCTACCTGGAGGCCATCAACTGCGTCCACAGGTGATCCGGGATGGGGCCGGAGCCCCCTGGAATTCCGGGATGGGCGAGGGGAGGTGGGGTCGTGGAGGGGGGCGGTGCTGGGGGATGGGAGTGGGCGGAGGGACGGGGTGGGGGTGGGGTCTTTGGGGCTCCGTTGGGCAGTTGGGGTTCTTCTTCTGCATCCCATCCGCGTCCATCCCACCCCAGGGATCCCATCCCATCCCCTTATTCCATACTGCCAGTTTTTTTTGGGATCCTGAGGTCCCTTTTGGGTTTTTTTTTTTTGGATCTTGAGGCTCCTGCCAGGGTTTTTTGAGATGCTGAGGCTCCTTTTGGGTTTCTGGGGATTCTGAAGGTCCTGATGGGTTTTTTTTAGGATCCTTAGGGTCCTGATGGCGTTTTTTTGGGATCCCGAAGGTGCTGGTGGACTTTTTTGGGATTCCAAGGGTCCTGCTGAGGTTTTCTGGGATGCTGAAGGCTCTGCTGAGGTTTTTTGGGATCCTGAGCCTCCTTTTGGGGTTTTTTTTTTTGGATCCTGAGGCTGCTGCTAGGGTTTTTTGGGATGCTGAAGGTCCAGTTGGGTTTTTTGGGGATTCTGAGGGTCCTGCCATCATTTTTTTTGGGTTTCCAAGGCTTCTGATGGTGTTTTTTTGGGATCTTGAGGGTCCTGTCATGGTTTTTTTGGGATCTTGGGGGTCCTGATGAGGTTTTTTGGGATCCAGAGGGTTCTGATGGGTATTTTTGGGATCTCAAGGGTCCTGCCATGGTTTTTTGGGATCCTGAGGGTGCTGCCAGGGTTTTTGGGATCTTGATGGTCCTGTTGGAGTTTTTTGGGATCTTGAGGGTCCTGCCATGTTTTTCATTACCCCATTATCCCATTACCCCATTATCCCATCATCCCATCCCATATCCCAAGTCCCATATCCCAAATCTCATATCCCATATCCCAAATCCCATCCTATCCCACCCCATCCCATTGTCCCATCCCGTCCCATTATCCCATCCCATTCCATCCCATCTCCCTTCTCTCCATCCCAATCCCAATCCCAAACCCAATCCCAAATCCCATCCCATCCCAACTCATTATTCCATTCCATTCCATCAATCCCATCCCCATCTCCATCCCTTCTCTCCATCCCATCCCATTATCCCATCCTATTACCACATCCCATCCCATCCCATATCCCCTATCCCATATCCCAAATCCTATATCCCAAATCCCTTATCCCAAATCCCATCCCATCCATTATCCCATCCCCTCCCCTGGATCCCATCCCATTATCCCATTATCCCATTATCCCATTATCCCGATATCCCGTTATCCCATATCCCATATCCCAAATTCCAAATCCTGTATCCCAATATCCCGATATCCCGTCTCCCGTCCCCGCAGGGACATCGCCGTCAGGAGCATCCTGGTGGCCTCTCCTCTCCATTATCATATCCCAAATCCCATTATCCCAAATCCCAAGTCCCATGTCCCATTATCCCACATCCCGTATCCCGTATCCCGATATCCCGTTATCCCAGTATCGCGTCCCCGCAGGGACATCGCCATCAGGAACATCCTGGTGGCCTCTCCTGTCCATTATCCCAAATCCCAAATCCCCTATTCCATATCCCAAATCCCATTATCCCATTATCCCAAATCCCAAGTCCCGTGTCCCATTATCCCATATCCCGTATCCCGTATCCGGACAACCCGTTATCCCAATATCGCGTCCCCGCAGGGACATCGCCATCAGGAACATCCTGGTGGCCTCTCCTGTCCATTATCCCAAATCCCAAATCCCAAATTCCCTTATCCCAAGTCCCATTATCCCATATCCCAAATCCCGTATCCCATTATCCAGTTATCCCAATATCCCGTCCCCGCAGGGACATCGCCGTCAGGAACATCCTGGTGGCCTCTCCTCTCCATTATCCCAAATCCCAAATCCCATTATCCCCTATCCCACATCCCATATACCATATCCCGTTATCCCGTTATCCCAATATCCCGTCCCCGCAGGGACATCGCCGTCAGGAACATCCTGGTGGCCTCTCCTCTCCGTTATCCCAAATCCCGTTATCCCGTTATCCCAATATCCCGTCCCCGCAGGGACATCGCCGTCAGGAACATCCTGGTGGCCTCTCCTCTCCATTATCCCAAATCCCAAATCCCATTATCCCAAATCCCATTATCCCATTATCCCGATATCCCATTATCCCATATCCCATTATCCCAAATCCCATATCCCGTATCCCGTTATCCCACCCATTATCCCAAATCTCCCCGCAGGGACATCGCCGTCAGGAACATCCTGGTGGCCTCTCCTCTCCATTATCCCAAATCCCAAATCCCATTATCCCAAATCCCATTATCCCATTATCCCAAATTCCAAGTCCCGTATCCCATTATTCCCTATCCCATATCCCAAATCCCGTATCCCGTTGTTATCCCGTTATCCCGTCCCTGCAGGGACATCGCCGTCAGGAACATCCTGGTGGCCTCTCCTCTCCATTATCATATCCCAAATCCCATTATCCCATTATCCCAAATTCCAAGTCCCGTATCCCATTATTCCCTATCCCATATCCCAAATCCCGTATCCCGTTGTTATCCCGTTATCCCGTCCCTGCAGGGACATCGCCGTCAGGAACATCCTGGTGGCCTCCCCGGAATGCGTCAAGCTGGGAGACTTCGGCCTCTCCCGCTACATCGAGGACGAGGAATACTACAAAGGTGGGATCCCGTGGGATCGGGGGTCCCGTGGGTCCCTCGGGATGGCGCGGGGGGAACGGGGGCGGATCTCGGGATCATGCCGGGGTCATTCCAGCTTCCGTCACCCGCCTGCCCATCAAGTGGATGTCGCCGGAATCCATCAACTTCCGGCGCTTCACCACGGCCAGCGACGTCTGGATGTTCGGTGCGTGCCGGGATCCTGGGATTCAGAGGGGGATCCCGGGATTCATCATCGTGGGGTGGGATCCTGGGATTGATCCGCTTCTTGTGGAGTGGGGTGGGATCCTGGGATTGATCCACTTCCCATGGCATGGAATGGGATCCTGGGATTGATCCAATTCCTGTGGAATGGAATGGGATCCCAGGACTGATCTGTTTCCCATGGCATGGAGCAGGATCCTGGGATTCAGAGGGGGATCCTGGAATTCATCATGGAATGGGATCCTGGGATTGATCCACTTCCCGTGGAGTGGGGCGGGATCCTGGGATTGATCCACTTCCTGTGGAATGGAATGGGATCCCGGCATTCAGCATCGTGGGGTGGGATCCTGGGATTGATCCACTTCCCGTGGTGTGGAGTGGGATCCTGGGATTCAGAGGGGGATCCTGGAATTCATCATGGAATGGGATCCTGGGATTGATCCACTTCCCGTGGTGTGGAGTGGGATCCTGGGATTCACCTGATTCCCATTTTGTGGGATGGGATCCTGGGATTCAGAATGGGATCCCGGAGTTCATCATCATGAGGCGGGATCCTGGGATTGACCCACTTCTGGTGGAATGGAGCAGGATCCCGGGATTGATCTGTTTCCCACAGCGTGGAGCAGGATCCTGGGATTCAGAGGGGGATCCCGGGATTCATCATCGTGGGGTGGGATCCTGGGATTGATCTGCTTCCCAAGATGTGGGGTGGGATCCTGGGATTCAGAATGGGATCCCAGACTTCATCACCTTGGGTGGGATCCTGGGATTGATCCACTTCCCATGGGGTGGGGTGGGATCCTGGGATTCAGAGTGGGATCCTGGAATTCATCATCGTGGAGTGGGATCCCAGGATTGATCCTCTTCCCGTGATGTGGAGTGGGATCCTGGGATTCATGCAATTCCCATGGCATGGAATGGGATCCTGGGATTGATCCTCTTCCCGTGGTGTGGGGTGGGATCCTGGGATTCAGAGTGGGATCCCACAATTAATTCATCCTCATGGGGTGGGATCCCAGGATTGATCCTCTTCTTGTGGCATGGAATGGGATCCTGGGATTCAGAGTGGGATCCCGGAGTTCACCATCGTGGAGCGGGATCCCAGGATTGATCCCTTCCCCATGGCGTGGACTGGGATTCTGGGATTCACCTAATTCCCATGGCATGGAGCAGAATCCCAGGGCTGATCCTTTTCCCGTGGCACGCCCAAGGACAAATCCCACTCCGGAATTTCCCAACTTTCTTCCCAGCTCCAGATTATCCCAATTTTTTCTCCTGGGAGAAGCCATCCTAGGGAAGGGCTTCCATTCACCCATCCAAATTCCAGGTGCTTCCTCCTCCTCATCCAGGGATTTCAGGGAAGTTTTGGGATGAGCTAAACTCTCCCCACTCCAAAAAAATCCCAATCTCCAGCCCCTCTGGAATCAGGAATTCTGTGTATCCCACCACAAAGTGCCACCAGATCCCCCCAAAAAAAACCCCAGGAAGGGGCAGATTCCCGGGAATTCCGGTGGCCTGAGGCTGTTCCGGTCGCTCCCGCAGCCGTGTGCATGTGGGAGATCCTGAGCTACGGGAAGCAGCCGTTCTTCTGGCTGGAAAACAAGGATGTGATCGGAGTCCTGGAAAAAGGGGATCGGCTTCCCAAGCCCGACCTCTGCCCGCCCATGCTCTACACGCTCATGACGCGCTGCTGGGACTACGATCCCGGGGAAAGGCCCAAATTCCAGGAGCTGGTCTGCAGCCTCAGGTGAGCCTGGAATGCTGGAGGAACTGGAGGATCCATGGAACGGGTGGGAACGTTGCGGGGGAAAAGCTTGCAAAAATTTGGGATCGGGAGATTTTATGGGAGAGTTTGGGTCTTGCTGGGGAGGGATTGCTCCCATTCCAAAGGGTCTCCAAGGCTTCTCCAAGCCCAAATTCCAGGAGCTGCTCTGCAGCCTGAGGTGAGCCTGGAATGCTGGAGGATCCATGGAACGGGTGGAAACATTGTGGGGAAAAATCTGGGAAAAGTTTGGCAGTTTTTATGGAAAATTTTGGGTTCAGAGCCTTTCCCAGGAAGCGAAACACTCCGAAGGGTCTCCAAGGCTGGGAATTCTGGAGGATCCATGGAGGCATGGAGGGTTGGGAATGCGGATGAAAAATCTGGGAAAAGCTTGGAATTGGGAGCTTTTATGGAAAAGTTTGATCTTGGAGGAGCCTTGGAGACCCTTTGGAAGGGGATGGGATGGAAGGGCTTTGCTTCCCGGGAAAGGGTCTCCAGAGGGTCTCCAAGGCTCCTCCAAGCCCAAATTCCAGGAGCTGCTCTGCAGCCTGAGGTGAGCCTGGAATGCTGGAGGAACCACGGAAGGGGTGGGAATGTCGCGGGGGAAAAGCTTGGAAAAGTTTGGGATCGGGAGATTTTACGGGAGAGTTTGGGTCTTGCTGGGGAGGGATCGCTCCCATTCCAAAGGGTCTCCAAGGCTTCTCCAAGCCCAAATTCCAGGAGCTGCTCTGCAGCCTGAGGTGAGCCTGGAATGCTGGAGAAGCCATGGAACCGGTGGGAATACTGGGAGTGAAAATCTGGGAAAAGCTGGGGATCCAGAGTTTTTATGGAAAAGTTTGGGTTCAGAGCCTTTCCTGGGAATCAAAACACTCCAAAGGGACTCCAAGGCTGGGAATTCTGGAGTGGGATGGAGAGGTGGGAATGAGGAGGAACAATCTGGGAAAAGCTTTGGAATTGGGAGCTTTTATGGAAAAGTTTGGTCTTGGAGGAGCCTTGGAGACCCTTTGGAGGAGGATGGGATTGGAACGGATTTGCTTCCTGGGAAAAGGAATTGCAGGGAATTCTGCTCCCACATCTCACTGGGATCAGCCCTGGGAATTCTGGAGGGGTGGAAATGTCAGGGGAAAAGTCTGGGAAAAGCTTGGAATTAGGAGCTTTTATGGAAAAGATTGGGCCTGGAGGAGCCTTGGAGACCCTTTGGAAGGGGATGGGATGGAAGGGCTTTGCTTCCTGGGAAAGGGTCTCCAGAGGGTCTCCAAGGCTCCTCCAAGCCCAAATTCCAGGAGCTGCTCTGCAGCCTGAGGTGAGCCTGGAATGCTGGAGGAACCACGGAAGGGGTGGGAATGTTGTGGGGGAAAAGCTTGGAAAAGTTGGGGATCGGGAGATTTTACGGGAGAGTTTGGGTCTTGCTGGGGAGTGATCGCTCCCATTCCAAAGGGTCTCCAAGGCTCCTCCAAGCCCAAATTCCAGGAGCTGCTCTGCAGCCTGAGGTGAGCCTGGAATGCTGGAGGATCCATGGAACGGGTGGGAATGTTGCGGTGAAAAAGCTTGGAAAAGCTTGGGATCCAGAGTTTTTATGGAGAATTTCGGGTTCAGAGCCTTTCCTGGGAATCAAAACACTCCAAAGGGACTCCAAGGTTGGGAATTCTGGAGTGGGATGGAGAGGTGGGAATGAGGAGGAACAGTCTGGGAAAAGCTTTGGAATTGGGAGATTTTAAGGAAAAGTTTGGTCTTGGAGGAGCCTTGGAGACCCTTTGGAAAGGGATGGGATGGAAGGGCTTTGCTTCCCGGGAAAGGGTCTCCAGAGGGTCTCCAAGGCTCCTCCAAGCCCAAATTCCAGGAGCTGCTCTGCAGCCTGAGGTGAGCCTGGAATGCTGGAGGAGCCATGGAACCGGTGGGAATATTGGGGGAGAAAATCTGGGAAAAGCATGGGAACTGGGAGCTTTTACGGCAAAGTTTGGGTTCAGAGCCTTTCCCGGGAAGTGAAACATTCCTCCTCCAAAAGGAATTCTGGAGGATCCGTGGAGAGATGGATTGCTGGGAATCTGGAAGGAAAATCTGGGAAAAGTGTGGGATTGGGAGTTTTTGTGGAAAAGTTTGGGTTCGGAACCTTTCCTGGGAATCAAAACACTCCAAAGGGACTCCAAGGCCGGGAAGTGGGATGGAGAGGTGGGAACGTGGAGGAAGAAGCTGGGAAAAACTTGGGATGGGGAGTTTTTATGGAAAAGTTCGGGTGTAGAGCCTTTCCGGGGAAGCGAAACCCTCCAAAGGGTCTCCAAGGCGGGAATTCCCGGGATGTCACCCCCGTGTCCCCTCCCCGCAGTGACATTTACCTGATGGAGAAGGAGCTGGCCAAGGAGCAGGAGAGGAACAACCGGCACCGCCCTCCCAAAATCCTGGAGCCGCCGGCATTCCAGGAGCCCCCTCCCAAGGTTGGGACGGGGCGGGGCCCTCGGCGGCGCCGAAATTCGGGATTTCCCGGACGGGATTCCGGAGGAATTCCCGCCTTTTTTCCCCATTCCCGCAGCCCAGCAGGCCCATGTACAAGCCGCCATCCCAGAATAACCTCCTGGCTCCCAAGCTGCAATTCCAGGTGAGGAATTCCAGGATTTGGGCGGGGTTGAGGATGGGAGATCGCAGGAATCCCGTGGATTTTGGGATCGGAGGTGCTTCCGGCTCCGGGTTGTGTCCGTCAGGGAATCCCGGAATTGTTGAGGTTGGAAAAGCTCTTGGAGACCTTGGAGTCCAACCAATCCCACCCCGGATCCGCGTCCTCCCCCCCAGAATCCACGTGGATTTGAATCCATCCAGGAATTCCGGGGATTCACCCACCGCTCTCCAGGGCTGGAGGGCTTTTCCATGCAGGAGTTATTCCCGATATCCCAAAATATCCCAAAATATCCTGAGCCCACTTTTAGGACGAGCCCGATCCCGGGGATGGCTCCTGGCGCAATTCCTGCTCTTTGCAGGCCAGAATATTCCAGAATATTCAAAAATATCCCATAATATTCCAAGCCCACTTTTAGGACGAGCCTGAACCTGATCCAAGATGGCTCCTGGCACAATTCCCGCTCGTTGGAGGCCAGAATATCCCAAAATATCCCAAAAATATCCGAAAATATTCCAAGCCTACTTTTAGGATGCAGCCAATCCCAATCCAGGATGGCTCCTGGCGCAATTCCCACTCTTTGGAGACCAGAATATTCAAAAATATCCCAAAATATCCTAAAATACCCCAAAACATTCCAAAATGTCCCAAAATATCCCAGAATATTCCAAGCCCATTTTTAGGACGAGGACAATCCCGATCCCAGGACGGCTCCTGGCGCATGCTCTTTGCAGGCCAGAATATTCCAGAATATTCAAAAATATCCCATAATATTCCAAGCCCATTTTTAGGACGAGGCCAATCCCGATCCCAGGACGGCTCCTGGCGCAATTCCTGCTCTTTGCAGGCCAGAATATTCCAGAATATTCAAAAATATCCCATAATATTCCAAGCCCATTTTTAGGACGAGGCCAATCCCGATCCCAGGACGGCTCCTGGCGCAATTCCTGCTCTTTGCAGGCCAGAATATTCCAGAATATTCAAAAATATCCCATAATATTCCAAGCCCATTTTTAGGACGAGGCCAATCCCGATCCCAGGACGGCTCCTGGCGCAATTCCTGCTCTTTGCAGGCCAGAATATTCCAGAATATTCAAAAATATCCCATAATATTCCAAGCCCACTTTTAGGACGAGCCCGATCCCGGGGACGGCTCCTGGCGCAATTCCCGCTCTTCGGAGGCCAGAATATCCTAAAATATCCCAAAATATCCCAAGCCCAGGGACGAGGCCGATCCCCATCCCGGGACGGCTCCTGGCACAATTCCCGCTCTTTGGAGGCCAGAATATTCCAAAATATCCTAAAATACCCCAAAATATCCCAACATATCCCAAAATATCCTAAAATATTCCAAAATATCCCACAATATCCCAAAATATCCCAAGCCCAGGGACGAGGCCGATCCCGATCCCAGGACGGCTCCTGGCACAATTCCCGCTCTTCGGAGGCCAAAATATCCCAAAATATCCTAAAATACCCCCAAATATTCCAACATAATATCCCAAGCCCATTTTTAGGACGAGGCCGATCCCGATCCAGGGACAGCTCCCGGAGCAATTCCTGCTCTTTGGAGGCCAGAATATCCCAAAATATCCTAAAATACCCCCAAATATTCCAAAATATCCTAAAATACCCCAGAATATCCCAAAATATCCCAGAATATCCCAAGCCCACTCTTAGGACGAGGCCGATCCCGATCCCGGGGACGGCTCCTGGTGCAATTCCCGCTCTTTGGAGGCCAGAATATCCCAAAATACCCCAAAATACTCCAATATATCCCAAAACATCCCAGAATATCCCAAGCCCACTCTTAGGACGAGGCCGATCCCGATCCCGGGGACGGCTCCCGGCGCAATTCCCGCTCTTCCCGTGCTCCCGCTCCGTCCGTGTGTCCGCACTAACGCCTTCCCGCGGGCTTCTCTCGCCCCTGCGCCGCCGCCGCCGCCGCTCCCGCGCAATTCCCGAATTCCCAGGTTCCGGAGGGGCTCTGTGCCAGCTCTCCCACCCTTGCCAGTCCCGCCGAGTACCAGACTCCGGCAAATTCCCGGCGCACTCCGCCTCCCAGCCGGCACAGCGTCTTCAAGCGCCACAGCATGAGGGTAAGCCCGGAATTCCCGCTGGGATTCGGCATCTGGAGGAATTCCCGATCATCAAAAATCGTGCCGTTGTTGGGATCCGCTTCTCGCTGGGATTCGGCATCTGGAGGAATTCCCAGTCCTGAAAAATTGTCCCGTTGGAATTCGGCATCCAGGGGAATTCCCAATCCTCAAAAATTGTCCCATTGGGATTCGGCATCCGGAGGAATTCCTAATCCTCAAAAATTGTCCCATTGGGATTCGGCATCCGGAGGCCTTCCCAATCCTCAGAAATCATCCCATTGGGATTCACCATCTGGAGACCTTCCCAGTCCTCAAAAATTTTCCTGTTTTCGGGATCTGCTTTCCATTGGGATTCAGCATCCAGAGGTCTTCCCAGACCCCAAAAATTGTCCCGTTTGGATCGGCTTCCCGTTGGGATTTGGCATCTGGAGGCCTTCCCAATCCTCAAAAATTGTTCCCGTTGTTGGGATCCTCTTCCCGCTGGGATTCAGCATCCAGGGATCTTCCCAATCGTCAAAAATCCTCCCATTTTTGGGTTGATCTTCCCATTGGGATTCGCCATCTGGAGGCCTTCCCAGACCCCAAAAATTGTCCCGTTTGGATTGGCTTCCCGTTGGGATTCGGCATCTGGAGGCCTTGCCAATCCTCAAAAGTCGTCCCATTTTTGGGATGCACTTCCCGCTGGAATTTGCCATCTGGAGGCCTTCCCAATCCTTAGAAATTGTCCCATTGTTAGGATCCGCTTCCCGTTCTCAAAAATTGTCCCATTGGGATTCGGCATCCGGAGGAATTCCTAATCCTCAAAAATTGTCCCATTGGGATTCGGCATCCGGAGGCCTTCCCAATCCTCAGAAATCATCCCATTGGGATTCACCATCTGGAGACCTTCCCAGTCCTCAAAAATTTTCCTGTTTTCGGGATCTGCTTTCCATTGGGATTCAGCATCCAGAGGTCTTCCCAGACCCCAAAAATTGTCCCGTTTGGATCGGCTTCCCGTTGGGATTTGGCATCTGGAGGCCTTCCCAATCCTCAAAAATTGTTCCCGTTGTTGGGATCCTCTTCCCGCTGGGATTCAGCATCCAGGGATCTTCCCAATCGTCAAAAATCCTCCCATTTTTGGGTTGATCTTCCCATTGGGATTCGCCATCTGGAGGCCTTCCCAGACCCCAAAAATTGTCCCGTTTGGATTGGCTTCCCGTTGGGATTCGGCATCTGGAGGCCTTGCCAATCCTCAAAAGTCGTCCCATTTTTGGGATGCACTTCCCGCTGGAATTTGCCATCTGGAGGCCTTCCCAATCCTTAGAAATTGTCCCATTGTTAGGATCCTCCTCCCGCTGGGATTCAGCATCCAGAGATCTTCCCAATCCTCAAAAATCTTCCTGTTTTTGGGATGCTCTTCCCATTGGGATTCGCCATCCGGAGGCCTTCCCAGACCCCAAAAATTGTCCAGTTTTCGGGATCTGCTTTCCACTGGGATTCAGCATCCAGAGATCTTCCCAAGCCTCAAAAATCCTCCCATTTTTGGGATGCTCTTCCCATTGGGATTCGCCATCCGGAGGCCTTCCCAATCCTCAAAAATTGTCCCGTTTTAGGGATGTGCTTCCCACTGGGATTTGGCATCCGGAGGAATTCCCAATCCTCAGAAATTGTCCCGCTGGGATCCGCTTCCCGTTGGGATTCGGCATCCAGAGTTCTTCCCAATCCTCAAAAATTGTCTCGGTTTTTGGGATGTGCTTCCCGTTGTGATTCGGCATCCGGAGGCCTCCCCAATCCTCAAAAATCCATCCCATTTTTGGGATCCGCTTCCCGCCGCCGCTTCCCGCCGCTGCTTCCCGCCGCTCCCTGCTCCACCTTGGATCCGTTGGATCGACAAATCCCGTTCCCAACGGAATCCCATCCCCATCTTTGCGACGTCCCCGTGTTTCCCCTCCCCGTATCCCGGATTTTTTTGGGACGGCGTTCCCAAAAAACGAGCTCGGAATGGCTTTTCGGGCCGCTCCTCGCGCTCCGCCTCGGGATTCCGCCCGAAATTCCAGAGGGTGATTTTCCAGCTGGTTGTGATCCCAAAGTTTCTCCCGGGAGTTGGGATGCTCCGAGCTGCTGTGCCGGGAATGCCGTGGTTGCCTCTCCGTGCTGGAAATCCAATTTCCCGATTTTTCCCTATTTTCCCCTACTTTTCCCCATTTTTCCCACCTATTTTACCCCCCTTCCCCCATTTTCTTCCTTTTCCCCTCCACTTTTTCCCTCTTTTTTCCCACTTTTTCCCCCTTTCACGTTCTTTTCCCATTTTCCCCCTTTTTCTCCCCATTTCCCCCTTTTTCTCCCCATTTTCCCGTTTCCCCCATCTTTCCTTTTTTCCCATTTTTCCCTCTTCTCCCCTTTTGCCCCCTTTATCCTGTTTTTTCCCTTTTTCTCCTTTTTTTCTCCTTTATCCCCCTTTTCCCCCTTTTTCCATTTTCTTCGCTATTCTCCCCTTTTCTCCCCATTTCTCATTTTTCCTCCTTTTCTCCCCTTTTATCCCCATTTTTCCCCTTTTTTCTCTTATTTCTCATTTTCCTCCCTTTTCCCCTTTTTCCCCATTTCTCCTTTCCCCCACTTTTCCCCCATTTTTCCCATTTTTCTCCCTGTTCTCCCCAGTTTCTCCTTTTTTCCTTTCTTTCCCCTTTTTGCCCCTTTATCCCCATTTCCCCCTTTATCCCCATTTTTCCCCTTTTCCCCCATTTTTCCCCTTTCCCCCTTTTTCCTCCTATTCTCCCTTTTCTCCTTTTTTCTCATTTTTCCCCATTTCCCCCCTTTTCCCCTTTTTTTTCCTTTTCTTCACTTTTATCCCCATTCCCCCCATTTTTCCCCGCTTTTCCCATTTTTTCTCCCTTTTCTCCCCAGTTTCACTTTTTTCTCCTTTTCTCCTTTTTTCCTCATTTTTTCCCCATTTTCCCCCTTTTCCCCTATTTCCCCCTTTTTTCCCTTCCCCCTTTTTTCCCCTTTTTCCCATTTTTCTCCCTATTCTCCCCAGTTTCCCCTTTTTTCCCTTTTTCCCCCTTTATCCCCATTTTTCTCCTTTCCCCCCCTTTCTTCCTATTCTCCCTTTTTTCCTCATTTTCTCCCTTTTCTCCCGTTTCCCTCACCCTTTCCCCTTTTTCCCCTTTTCCCCCATTTTTCCCCTTTTCCCCCTTTTCTTCCTATTCTCCCTTTTTTCCTTTTTTCTCATTTTTTCACCTTTTTCCCCTTTTCCCCCCATTTATCCTTTCCCCTATTTTCCCCTTTTTCTCCTTTCCCCCCGCTTTTCCCACTTTTTCTCCCTTTTCTCCCCAGTTTCACTTTTTTCTCCTTTTCTCCTTTTTTCTCCTTTTTTCCCCATTTCCCCCCTTTCCCCCTTTTTCTCCTTTTCCCCTTTTTTCCCC
>NW_024509390.1:0-561 GCF_017590135.1 Pyrgilauda ruficollis
CTCCAGGAACTTCAAAACCACAAAGATCATTTTGCCCACGGATGTCCCTGCTCCAGGGGAGTCCCAGCAGTGCCAGGTCTCTGTGCTGGCTCCAAAAAATCCAGGCAAAGCCCAGGGGACGGAAGTAATGGACAAGATGTGCTGCAAGACTGGATCATGGCACCTGAATATTGTAGGAGCACCTGGTACCATTGTCCCCCTCTGAAATCCCATTTTATTTCTCAATTTTGATCACTCTGCTCATCAGTAGCATTTCCTTTACTGCCAGTGGTTCTTACATGTGTAGTACCTAATTAGTGCACACAAATACCTGCAATGATTACCTCATCTCAGGATCTTTTTGTTTGATCTTTAATGTTTTATTTCTTTTCTCCCTGTGCACACTCTGACAAATTCTTCTCCTTAGCCCAGGAGAGTTTCCCCAGCACACTCATGCTTTTTATGCTTTCATCTTTTCTCTTAATCTGGTTTATCTGTATTCCTCTTTCTTTAGCCTTGTTATTTATGTTCACAGGCTGGATATTTACTTCAGGGATAAGTCATCCCTGTTTTGTTTTTTTT
>NW_024509391.1:0-561 GCF_017590135.1 Pyrgilauda ruficollis
TCAGGGGGGCTGTGGGGCTTGGGGGGGCTGTGGGGTTCAGGGAGGCTCAGGGGGGCTCTGGGGGCTCAGGGGGGCTGCAGCAGCTCAGCCCAGCCCCTCGCTGGGACAGCCCAGGGGGCTCAGCCCTGGTGTGGGGCGCTGGGCACACGTGGCACAGGCTCCCCTTGGCGCTGCCAAGGAGCCGTGCCGGGCAGGAGGGTCCTGGCACGCTCATGTGTCCCCTCGTGTGACATCCTGCCAGGACAGGGACACGTGGCTCACCCAGCACCACACACCCTGCACGGCCCCATCCGTCCCGCCCTGCCAACAGCCCCTGCCAGCCCTGCACAGCTGCCCTGGCACAGCCTGGCACCCCTGGCACCTCCCTGGCCAGGAGCGGAGCCCAGCCCCCGCTGCTGCCACCCACACCGCCCGGGGAGGCGCGGGGGACACGGGGCCAGCAGGAGCCACCCCGCCGCCTGTCCCTTCCCGGAGCCTTCCTGCCCACCCAGCCGGGCTTCCTGCGGCCGCCGGGCCTGAACCAGCTCTGCCTTTCTCCTGCTCCCTCCCCTGGGCTGGCCC
>NW_024509392.1:0-561 GCF_017590135.1 Pyrgilauda ruficollis
CGGGGAGCTGGGGACCCCAAAACCAGCTCCAAATACCCCGTTAGGACCTTCTGAAGCTCTCGGGGAGCTGGGGGACCCCAATACTCTGTTAGAACCCCCCAGAGGGTTCAGGGAACAGAGGGCCCCAAAACCAACCCCAAATACCGTTAGAACCACCCCGAAGGCTCAGGGAGCTGGGGGACCCCAAAAACCCCCAAATCCCCCCAGCCAAACTCCCCCTATTCTGCAGCCCTTTGGGATTTGGGATCCAGGGAGGATTTTTGGGCATGCCCTGGCAGGATTTGGGGCACTAAGGGAAATTTTTTTGGTTACTCAGGAGATTTTTGAGGCACTAAAGGAGATTTTTGGGGTATCCAGAGCGGCTTTTGGGGCGCTAAAAAAGATTTTTGGCTACCCTGGGAAATTTTTAGGGCACTAAGGGAGATTTCTGGGGTACTAAAGGAGATTTTTGGCTACCCAGGGATGTTTTTGGGGCACCAAGGGAGATTTTTGGGGTCCCCAGGGCTGTTTTTCGAGGCACTAAGGAAGATTTTGGGGCACCAAGGGAGGTTTTTGGGGTTT
>NW_024509393.1:0-561 GCF_017590135.1 Pyrgilauda ruficollis
TTTGTGGATTAATTTTCCTGACAAAACCATTACTTCATGAGTTCCCTTTTGTGTTTCCCCAAATTTCCTCCAGGTGGAAGCTGGGACCTTTTGAGGAGCTTTAATCTCTGATGTGCTTACTGCCCACAGTGCAGAATATGTCTGCATGAAAGGCAACATAGAGGAAAAGAATAATTCCTTACTTTAAAAAATCAGTTTCATACTGTTTTAAATTCTCTGAGTTGAAGCTGGAGCCAATTTACAATTGCTAACACCAGGTTTGCATGGAAGAGAGAAGGGAACAGCTCTAAAATTAGAAGACTAAATAATCTCAGGTTTAAAAACATCACAAATGCTGCTCTTGTAAACACCCTCATCATGAGGAACACGTGTACTTTTGCCATACAATTGCACAGTTGGAAATGAAGCTGAGAGAAGCAGCAGATCCTTAAGGACAGAGGTCACCCATGGTCCTTCACCCTGCCTCCAGGGCAAGACAGACAAACTACTCCCTGCCATAATTTCATTTCCTGAGGCCTCCAGGCTGTGTGACATCCAGACAAAAATCCGTGTTTTACCTCT
>NW_024509394.1:0-561 GCF_017590135.1 Pyrgilauda ruficollis
ATTTTTTGTTAACTAGGTAAAGAAAAAAGTATACCACAGTATACTCTTTTCTTATCCAGTTAACAAAAAGTATACCATGTATACTGGGTTGGGCTTCTGCATGCAGCTGTGGAGTGAAAAATTACAATAAGGGGGGGTTGGGATTGAAAGGCCAAATTTGCACAGTTAAAACAGCAGTGTTAATTACCAGTTCCCTAAGTAGCTAAAACAAAAAGCCAGGGCAGACTAGAAGTGATTTTGTTCAGATGAAGTATTTTACATCTTTTCCTTGCATTATTGGGTTTTTTTCCTCACAAGATCATAGATCAGTTAATAAACTACCAAAGTCTATCCCTGTCTTTTTGAACATCTAAGTGTTTAAGTACCACTTCATCACAAAAAGGGAGCCCTGACTGATGAGAAAGCAGCCTCTCTCATATCCAGGCTGTAAAATCAAGTATTATCATGGAATCATAAAATGGTTTGGGTAGGAAGGAACCTTATAGGACATCTAGCTCCAGCCCCCCGCATGGGCAGGAACACGTTCCATTAGCACAGGCTGCCCAAAGCCCCACCCAGCCT
>NW_024509395.1:0-561 GCF_017590135.1 Pyrgilauda ruficollis
GTGGCAACGCCGTCGTTTCTTCGGGGGGGGGTGTCCGTGGTTGCTATGGCGACGGCGACGCTCCTGACGTCACCCCCCCTTACTACGGGATGCGTAGCAACGCGATTTTGGGCCCCGTTGCCATGGCAACGCCATCGGGGTTTTTTTTGGGGGGGGTGACCATCCCTGAAACTTCGTTGCCATGGCAACGGTGACGCTCCTCCGGTCGTCGTCCCCCCTCCCCCCCCCAAAACCATCATGGCGTCCCCGGGGGTTATTATGGGATGGCGAGGCCCCTCCCGGGTGGGGGTTATTAGGGGATGGCGAGGCCCCTCCCGGGTGGGTTTTTTTTGGTTTTTTTTTGGGATTTTTTTGGGCTTTTTGGGGGTTTTTTTTGGGTTTTTTTGGCTTTTTAATGGGGTTTTTTGGGGGGGGATTTGAAATTTTTTTTGTTGTTTTTTCCATGTTTTTTAGGATATTTTTTGGGGCTTTTTTGGAGTTTTTTTTAACTTTTTTGGGTTTCCTTGGTTTTTCTTTTTTGGATTTTTGGGGGATTTTCTTGAGGGTTTTTTTTTTTTTTTT
>NW_024509396.1:0-561 GCF_017590135.1 Pyrgilauda ruficollis
AGCAACCTGGTTTAGTGGAAGGAGCCCTGTCCACTGCAGAATCTTGGAACTAAATAACCTTCAAGGTTCCTCCCAGACGAAATCTTTCTCTGATTCCATGGAGAATCAAGTTTCTAACCAAGTTTTTCAAAAGGCAACACTCCAAGCTGAAAATTGAGGAGAAAAAAAGAAAAACAGAACTATGATGGTGGTGGGGGAAAAAAAAACCCCAAAAGGACACTCCACAAATTAAATGGCAGGAGATGTTTTGGTCAGCACCACTGAGGTGCTTGGTATGGGTGTGCCTGAGGGATTATCCAGGACATTTGGGGTGGGCACTGGCGTTTGATGACTCTTGGAAATGCAGTGGGAAGGAACAGCCCAAGGCAGGATGGCACTGGACATACTGAAAATGGGGCTGTGGAGAAAAGCCCCAGCAGTGTTCATCTCACACAGAGGCAATGAAATGTATAAATTCATTTTTACTTGCTGCTCCTGTGTTTCCATCCCCCTTTTCAGCCTCTTCGGGTTTATTAGGCCAAAAAAGTGTGAAAAGCAGCAAAAGCCCAGTGAAATTCCTGT
>NW_024509397.1:0-561 GCF_017590135.1 Pyrgilauda ruficollis
CTACTCTGACTTCAGCAAGGCTTTCAATACTGTTTCCCAAATGTCCTCATAGGTTCTGGAATTGTGGACTGGATGAGTGGACAGTGAGGTGAATTGAGAACTGGCTGAACAGCAGATCCCAGAGGTTTGCAATCAGTGGCACAGTGTCCAGTTGGAGGCCTGTCACTAGGGGTGTGCTCCAGGGTTCAATACTGGTCCTAGGATTGTTTAACTTCTTCACCAGTGGCTTGGATGAAGGGCCAGACACGACCTCAGCAGGTTCACTGACAGCACAAAGTTGTGAGGAGCTTTGGGCTGGTCCCCCTGAGTGCTGTGCAGCCCTTCAGAAGGCCCTGGGCAGGTTGGAGAGATGGGCAGAATGGAACCATCTGGAATTCAACAAAGGCAAATTCAGGGTCCTTTATCTGGAAAAGAATAAACCTGGGCACCTGCACAGGCCAAGGGCTGACCTGCAGGAAAGCTCAGCTCTATAGAAAAGGACCTGGGGGTCCTGCTGGACAACAAGTTGTCCCTGAGCCAGGAGCGTGCCCTGGGGGCCAAGAGGGCCAATGGTACCCTGGG
>NW_024509398.1:0-561 GCF_017590135.1 Pyrgilauda ruficollis
AGGCAAATGCAGGGTCCTGCATCTGGGTAAGAATAACCTCAGGCACCGGTACAGGCTGGGGGTGACCTGCTGGAAAGCAGCTCTGCGGAGAAGGACCTTGGGGACCTGGTGGACAACAAGCTGTCCATGCGCCAGCAGTGCTCTTGTGGCCAAGAAGGCCAATGGTATCCTGGGGTGCATTAGGACGAGCATTGCCAGCAGGTCAAGGGAGGTGACCCTGCCACTCTATTCAGCCCTAGTGAGGCACATCTGGAGTGCTGTGTCCAGTTTTGGGCTCCTCAGTATGAGAGAAACATGGAACTCCTGAAGGGAATCCAGCACAAGGCTACAAAGATTATTAGGGGACTGGAGCATCTCACTTAGGAAAAAAAAACTGAGGGAGCTGGGTCTCTTCAGCCTGGAGGGGAGAGATCTGAGAGGGGACCTTATCAGTATCCCCTTATCTGAAGGGAGGGTGTCAGAGGATGGAGTCAGGCTCTTCTCGGTGGTGCCAAGCAATAGGACAAGAGGCAAGGGGCAGAAACTGGAACACAAGAAGGTCCACCTGAACATGAGGAAGAA
>NW_024509399.1:0-550 GCF_017590135.1 Pyrgilauda ruficollis
CAACCCATTCCATGGTTCCCATCCCAAACACCAAGGTCTTCCCACTTAAAGCAAGGTCTTCAAGGGAATGAATAATTTACCACAGGACAAGAGGGAATGGCTTTGAGATGATAGAAGGCAGGCTTAGATGAGGGATTGGGAAGAAATCATTTCCTGGGAAGGTAATGAGGCCCTGGCACAGGTTTTACAGGGAAGCTGGCTGCCCCTGGATCCCTGACAGTGCCCAAGGCCAGGTTGGACACTGGGGCTGGAGCACCTGGGTCAGTGGAAGGTGTCCCTGCCATGGAACCGGGTGGGCTTTACTGCCCCTTCCCATCCAAGCCATTCCATGATTCCATGACAATTTATGAAGCCTCAAGGCTTTGCTGCAGTTTTTCATTTCTCAGCGGCATCAGTGACAGGAACATTCCATGGATTTTCCAGGATCTGTAAGAATTTGCCATTAAACACTTCCCTATTTATGCTCCTTTTCCATGGATGTGTGTCATGGGTTATCACTGGAAGAAAATAAAATACTAAAGGGATTTTTATCTGTTCTGGCCAGGATTCC
>NW_024509400.1:0-8618 GCF_017590135.1 Pyrgilauda ruficollis
AATTAACAAATTACCAATAAGCAGCCAGCAATCAATCACCGATTAATTAATATCCAATAAATAATTAATTAATAACCAATAACAAACCAATAATCCATAATCAATAACCAATAATCCATTAAAATCCAATTATTCAGTAACCAATTAACAAATTTCCAATAAACATCCAACAATAAATTAAGAATTTATTAATAACTGACAAACAATTAATTAATAACCAATAAATAACCAATAATCCATAATCAATAACCAATAATCAATATAAAACCAATTATTCGATAATCAATTAACAAATGTCCAATAAACAGCCAACAATCAATCAGCAATTAATTAATAACCAATAAATAATTAATTAATAACCAATAAAAAAATCAATAATTGATAATCAATAACCAATAATCAATATAAAACCAATTATTCGATAACCAATTAACAAATTACCAATAAGCAGCCAACAATCAATCACCGATTAATTAATAACCGATTAATAACCGATAAATAACCGATAAATGGTAATTAATAGCCGATTATTAATTAATTAACGGCCGATCATCGGTAACCGATACCCGATAATCGATAACCGGCCCCTCCCCCCGCAGCCGCCTGACCTCCTCGGCCGCCGCCTGGACCTGGCTCCTGATTGGCTCCCTCCTGGTGGCCTCCCACCCTTGGCTCCGCCCCCCCTGGGGCTCCGCCCTCCGCGCCCTCGCCCGATTGGCCGTCGGCCTGGCGCTCTCCCGGGCCGGCCACGCCCTCGGCCACGCCCTGGAGGCGGCCACCGGCTCCTGCACCTCCCCCACCCCGCTGGGGACCCTCCTGGTGCCCCTGGGAGACCCCGCGGCCTGCCGGGGGGCGGGGCACAGCTGGGAGGGCTTTAGCCCCGCCCCCCAGGCCTTCGCCCTGGTGCATTGTGGGTTGGGATTGGCCGAAGAGGCGGCGGCGCTGGGGCGGAGCTTGTACGGATCCAAGATGGCCGCCGGGCCCAAGATGGCCGCCGGGTACAAGATGGCCGCCGAATCCAAGATGGCGGCCTGGTACAAGATGGCGCCCTGGCACAAGATGGCGCCCGGATCCAAGATGGCCGCCGGGTATGACGTGAGTGAAGAATCCAAGATGGCCGCCGGATCCAAGATGGCCGCCGGGCACGACGCGAGCGAAGAATGCAAGATGGCCGCCCCGTCCAAGATGGCGGCCCGCTACAAGATGGAGGAAGGATCCAAGATGGCCGCCGGCAGCGGGTGGGCGTGGCCACGCCCGACATGGCGGCCGGGCTCTCCGCCACCGCCGCGGCCAATCGGCTTCGAGTGGGCGGAGCCTCCGCCTGCAACTTACGGGTGGGCGGGGCCTCCTCATTACGGCTGGGGCGGGGCCGGCGGCCATCTTGGGTGGCCATTTTGGGGCGGGGGCGGCCATTTTGAAGGGAGGAGCGTCGGCCATTTTGAAGGCGGCCATTTTGATTCCGGCCGCCATTTTGACTCCGGCGGCCATTTTGATGCCGGCGGACATTTTGAAGGAAGAACCGTCGGCCATTTTGACGGCGGCCATTTTGATTCCGGCCGCCATTTTGACTCCGGCCGCCATTTTGATTCCGGCCGCCATTTTGACTCCGGCGGCCATTTTGACTCTGGCGGCCATTTTGACCGCCCCGCCCGCCATTTCGACCCCCCGGGCGGCCATTTTGACCCCCCGGGCGGCCATTTTGACCCGGCCGGCCGCCATTTTCCCGGCGCATCTCCCCTTTCCGAAGGCGGCCATCTTGCCGGCGGCCATCTTGGCGGCCGTTTGGTGGCCCCGCCCACCGCGCTGTCCATCCTGTACCTGCTGGCCGTGGCCCTGCTGGTCACGTGGCACCTCCTGCTGGTGGTGACGCTCACCTACCGCCACACCTGGGCCCGCAACGCCGCCGGCGCCGCCCTGGGCTGGGCCGCCTGGGCCCTGACCTACCGGGGGTGGTACCGGTGGGCGTGGTCACCCGGGCCGCCGGGGTGGGGCTGAGGGGCGTGGCCAATGGGGGAAAAGCAAAAAAACCCGGGTGAAAATAAAGAAAAAATGGGGGAAAAGAGGGGGAAAACTTAAAGGGGAGTGGGCGTGGCTTAAGGGGGCGTGGCTCTGGTGGGGAAAATGGGGGGAAATTGGGATAAAATGGAATTTTTTTAGAATAAAAATTTGGGTTTTAAGGGGAAAGGGGGCGTGGCTTAAAGGGGAGTGGGCGTGGCTTAAAGGGAATGGGCGTGGCTTAAAGGAGCGTGGCTCTGGTGGGGAAAATTTGGGACATTTTGGGGGGAAATTGGGTTAAAATTGAAATTTTTTTGAATAAAAATTTTGGGTTTTAAGGGGAAAGGGGGCGTGGCTTAAAGGGGAGTGGGCGGGGTTTAAAGGGGAATGGGCGTGGCTTAAAGGGGAGTGGGCGGGGTTTAAGGGGCGTGGCTCTGATGGGGGAAAATGGGGGAATTTTTGGGGAAAAATTTGGTTAAAATTGAATTTTTTTAGAATAAAAATTTGGGGTTTTAAGGGGAAAGGGGGCGTGGCTTAAAGGAGAGTGGGCGGGGTTTAAGGGGGCGTGGCTCTGGTGGGGAAAATTTTAAAAAATTGGGTAAAAACTTAAAAATTGGGTTAAAATTTTGAATTTTAGTGAGAATTGGGAGATTTTATGGAAATTTGGGGAAGGGGCGTGGTTTGGGGAAATGGGCGTGGCTTATGAGAAAATGGGCGTGGCTTAAAGGGGCGTGGCCAGGTTGGGAAAACGCCTTGAAAATTTAAAGAAACACCCAAAATTTGGTTAAAAAATTGTTAAAAATTCAAATTTTGGAGCAAATTTGGGGCGGGGGGAGGGGGAAAGGGGCGTGGCCACGTGGGCGTGGCCTTCGGATGACCCCGCCCCCCAAATTTGGGATTTTTTTGGAGGCATTTTTGGTGTTTTCCACAAGGGGGCGCCCCAGGAGCAAAAATTTGGGGCGAATCCGGCGAATTTTGGGTTAAAAAAGAGGGAGGGGCCAAATATGCAAATGAGGGGAGCGTGGGAAAATGAGGTTTGGGGGAGAAACGGCGAATTTGGAGATTTTTGGTCCAAAATTCGGGGGTTTTGACCCAAAATTTGGGTGTTTTTTGACCCAAAATTTGGGGGTTTTGGGGCGTAAAATTGGGATTTTTTTGGGACTAAAAATGAAGATTTTTGGACAAAAAATTGGGAATTTTTTGGACCCAAAATTTGGATTTTTTTGACCTAAAATTGGGATTTTTGTGACCTAAAATTGTGATTTTTTTGGGACTGAAAATTTTTCACCTAAAATTGGGATTTTTTTGGGACTAAAAATGAAGATTTTTGGACAAAAAATTTGGATTTTTTTGGGACTAAAAATGAAGATTTTTGGACGAAAAATTGAGATTTTTTTGGACCCAAAATTTGGATTTTTTCACCTAAAATTGGGAGTTTTTTGGGACTGAAAATGAAGACTTTTGGACTTAAAATTCGGATTTTTTTTACCTAAAATTGGGATTTTTTGGGTCTAAAAATGAAGGTTTTTGGACAAAAAATTGGGAACTTTTTTGACCCAAAATTTGGATTTTGTCACCTAAAATTGGGAGTTTTTTGGGACTGAAAATGAAGATTTTTGGACTTAAAATTCGGATTTTTTTTACCTAAAATTGGGATTTTTTTGGGACTAAAAATGAAGATTTTTGGAGACAAACCTGGATTTTTTTGACCGAAAATTTGGATTTTTTTGGGGTGGAAAACGAAGACTTTTTGACCCAAAATTTGTATTTTTTATGAAATAAAAATGACAATTTTGGGACCCAAATTTGGGATTTTTTGGACCTAAAAATGAAGATTTTTTAGACAAAAAATTGAGATTTTTTTGGACCCAAAATTGGGATTTTTTGTGATTAAAAATGAAGGTTTTTCAACCCAAAATTGGGATTTTTTTGGACCCAAAATTGGGATTTTTCTAGGAAATAAAAATGAGAATTTTTGTAAAAATTGTGATTTTTTTAAACCTAAAAATGAAGATTTTAACCCCTAAAATTGGGATTTTTTAAAAATAAAAATTAAGATTTTTGGACCCAAAACTGGATTTTTTTGGGGGCGAAATTTGGGGTTTTTTGAGCCAAAAATTCGGATTTTTTGGGTGGAAAAATCGCGATTTTTGGACTTGGAAAATTGCCGATTTTTAGGCAGAAAAATGAGAATTTTTGGGTTAAAAAAGCGAAGATTTGGGGATGGAAAATGATGATTTTGGGGTAAAAAATGGCGATTTTTGGAGCTTTAAAATGAAGATTTTCGGGGTGAAAATCCACGATTTTGGGACCCCGAAAAAGAAGATTTTTGGATGAAAAAAAGAAGATTTTTGGGTGGAAAAATCGGAATTTTGGGGAGGATTTTAAGGTGAAAATTGAGGATTTTTGGAGGTCGATTTTGAGGTGAAAAAGCCGCGATTTGGGGCTGGAAAAATGAGGATTTTTGGGCGAAAAAATCGCGATTTTGGGAGCCTGAAAATGAAGATTTTTGGGCGGAAAATAGAGGAATTTTTGGCTGAAAAATCCGAATTTTGGGGGTATAAAAACGAGGATTTTTTGGGTTGAAAATCGCGATTTTTGGGGCAGCAAAAAGAAGAATTTTGAGCCCGAAAATGAAGATTTTTTTGGGGTTAAAAATCGCGATTTTGGTGCAAAAATTGAAGATTTTTGAGGTGGGAAAATGAGGATTTTTGAGGTGAAAAATGAAGATTTTGGGGATGGGAAAATGAAGATTTTTTAGGTGGAAAAAATCCGATTTTTTGGGGAAAAAATTAAAGATTTTTAAGGTGAATTTGGACCAAAAATCGCCGATTTTTCCTCAAAAAAATTAGGAAATTTTGGGTTGAAACGAGGTGAAAATGGGGAATTTTGGGGTTAAAAATGGGAATTTTGGGGTTTAAAAGGGAATAAATTGTAAAAAATGTGATTTTTTTTTTGGTCGAAAAATGCGGAATTTTGCCTTAAAATTTGTGAAGTTTTGTCCCGAAAATGAAGAATTTTACCCCGAAATAAAGAATTGACCCGAAAATGTCGAATTTTGCCTCAAAATTTGTATTTTGTTCAGAATAAAAGAATAATAAATTTTTTTTACTTCTCTGTGTGAATTTATTTGAGTCCAAAAATGTGAATTTTTTAAAATAAAAAATGTGAATTTTTAAAATAAAAATTTGTGAATTTTTAAAATAAAAAATGTGATTTTTTTACATCAAAAAATGTGGATTTTTGGAGCAAAAAATTGTGAATTTTTAAAATAAAAAATGTGAATTTTTGGAACAAAAAATGTGAATTTTTGGAGCAAAAAATGGGGATTTTTTACATCAAAAAATGGGAATTTTTCCACTTAAAAAAGTGAATTTTTTACATAAAAAAATTTGAATTTTTGCCCTAAAATTCCTCATTTTTAACCCCAAAAATTTAAATTTTTTTCACTCAAAAAATCCAATTTTTTTCCATTAAAAATTCAATTTTTTTTTACCCAAAATCTTTAAATTCCGCCCCAAATTCTTTTTTTTTCCCGTAAATCGATTTTTTCCCACTCAATTCAGTATTTTTAACCAAAATATGCAAATTTCACCCCAAAATTTACATTTTTCGTACCAGGAAATTTTAGGTTTTACCAAAACCTTCGGGATTTCCCCCAAAAGGGGCGGAGGGACCAAAATTGGGATTTTTCACCCCAAAATTTGCTTTTTTTTCCTCCAAAATTTGCATTTTTTCCTCCAAAATTTGCATTTTTCACCCTCACCTCTGGCGCTCTTTGCCTGAATTTTGCTTTTTTTACCTTAAAATTCTGATTTTTGCCCTAAAAATGAATTTTTCCCCATAAAATTCCGAATTTTTACCCCAAAAATCCAAATTTTTAATTAAAAAATCAGAATTTTATCTAAAAATTGAATTTTTTTGTCTCAAACCCCCAAAATTTTTGACAAAAAATTCACTTTTTTTACACCAAAATTACTTTTTTTCAACTAAAATCACCATTTTTAACCAAAAATTAATTTTTTTGCCCCAAAAATCAGAATTTTTCTCTTGAAATTTCCTTATTTTCTTCAAAAAATCAACAATTTTTGCCCTAAATTTGATTTTTTTCTCTCCTAAAATCCCAATTTTTAGTCCAAAAATCGAATTTAGTTTTAAATTTTGCCCTAAAATTGATTTTTTTTCTTCCAAAATCACAATTTTTATGCAAAATTTGGGATTTTTACCCTAAAATTCAGATTTTTTTCCTTAAAAATCCCAATTTTTACCCCCCCAAAAATCCAAATTTTTGCCCTAAAAATCGGATTTTTCTCCCCTAAAAATCCCAATTTTTACTCCAAAATCTTCCTCAAAATTGGGGATTTTCAGATTTTTTTTCTTAAAAATCCCAATTTTTACCCCAAAAAATGAAAATTTTTGCCCTAAAAATCGGATTTTTCTCCCCTAAAAATCCCAATTTTTACTCCAAAATCTCAAATTTTTACCCTAAAAAGTGAATTTTTCTTTAATTTTTGCCCTAAATTTGATTTTTTTCACCTAAAACCATAATTTTTTCTCAAAATTTGGGATTTTTGCCTTAAAATTCAGATTTTTTTTCCTTAAAATTCCCAATTTTTGCCACAAAAAAATCCAAATTTTTTGCCCTAAAAATTGAATTTTTCTTTACATTTTGCCTAAAAATTGATTTTTTTTTTTCCTCAAAATTGGGGATTTTTGCCCTAAAATTCAGATTTTTTCCCTAAAATGCCTTTTTTTTTGCCCAAAAATCCAATTTTTTCCTCAAAAATTTTATTTTCCTTCAAATTTTGCCCAAAATCCTCAATTTTTTACCCAAAATCTTCATTTTCCACCTCAAAATTCACTTTTTCCTCCCAAATTTTACCCAAAATTTCTCTTTTTCACCCCAAATTTTGAAGTTCTCACCAGCAAACTTCAACTTTAAAAAAATTCAATTTTTCCACCCCAAACCCACAAAATTTGCCTAAAATCGCCTTTTTTTCACCCAAAACCCTGCGGGGATTTCGGGGCTTTTTTTAACACCCAAAATTTGCATTTTTCGCCCCAAAACCGAAAATTTGGCAGCTGAAAAACGAAGATTTTGGGGCCCCAAAAAATCGCGTTTTTCACCCCCACAAAAATCGGAATTTTTCACCTAAAAATTCGGATTTTTTTGGCACAAAATCGCCTTTTTTGGCCTCAAAAATTCAGGTTTTTTTCAGCTCAAAATGAGGATTTTTGGAGCACTAAAAATTCCAATTTTTTTCACCCCAAAAATTCCAAATTTTTGCCCGAAAATCCTCAATTTTCAACCTCAAAAATTCGAATTTTTACCCAAATTTTCAGGTTTTTAACCCAAAAATCCCCGATTTTTTTACCCAAAATTCCCCAAATTTTCCCCCCAAATATCCCCGATTTTTTTCCCAAAATTCCCCAAATTTCCCCCAAAATTTCCCAATTTTTTCCCCAATTTCTCCCCCAAAAATCCCCGAATTTTCTCCTCAAAATCCCCGATTTTTTTCCCAAAATCCCCCAAATTTCACCCCAAAATTCCCCAATTTTTTTCCCAATTTTCCCCCCCAAAAAACCCCGAACAAACCAGTTCAAACCAGTTCAAACCAGTTCAAACCAGTTCAAACCAGTTCAAACCAGTTCAAACCAGTTCAAACCAGTTCAAACCAGTTCAAACCAGTTCAAACCAGTTCAAACCAGTTCAAACCAGTTCAAACCAGTTCAAACCAGTCCAAACCAGTTTGGTCTCACGCCCCCTGCTGGACGCTCAGCCTCAGGAGGGAGCTCAGCACCCACTGCACCTGCACGGACCAGTACAAACCAGTACAAACCAGTTTAAACCAGTCCAAACCGGTTTGGACCAGTCCAAACCAGTCCGAAAAAATCCGGGTGGATTTCAGCCATTTTTGACCATTTTTGACCATTTTCGGCCATTTTTGGCCGTTTTTGACCCATTTTGGTGCCTCTCCCATGGAGGAAATCCCAGTTTGGCCCAGTCCAAACCGGTTTAAACCAGTCCAAACCGGTTTCGCCCGGTCCAGACCAGTCCAAAAAAATCCGGGTCCATTTCGGCCATTTTTGGCCATTTTTGACCATTTTTGGCCGGGTGCCTTTCCCATGGAGGAAATCCCAGTCTGGACCAGTCCAAACCAGTTTAAACCAGTTTGGACCAGTCCAGACCAGTCCAAAAAAATCCGGGTCGATTTCGGCCATTTTTGGCCATTTTCGGCCATTTTGGACCATTTTTGGCCATTTTTGATGATTTTTGACCATTTTTGGCCATTTTTGACCCATTTTGGTGCCTCTCCCATGGAGGAAATCCCAGTCCAAACCAGTAACCCCAAATCCGCCATGTTTAACCCTTTCTCCGCCATTCCAACCCAATTTTTAACCCTTTTTTTTGCCTTTTTCCCCCCATTTTCCCCCCATATTTTCCAAAATCCCATTTTGGCCCAGTACAAACTGGTTTAAACCGGTCCAAACCGGTTTAAACCAGTTTGGACCAGTCCAAACCAGTAACCCCAAATCCCCAATTTCCCCCCATTTTTTTGCCATTTTTAACCCTTTTTTCCCCGTTTTTAACCATATTTCCCCCCCTTTTCCCCCCATTTTCC
>NW_024509401.1:0-561 GCF_017590135.1 Pyrgilauda ruficollis
TTTTTTTTTAATGCTGTTGGAGGGATTCTTCTAAGTCCCTGTTTGAGTGTAACACAGCCACATGAAATTTGCCCTTCCTTTCTCAACCTCTGGAAATAACTGCTTATATTTAATTAATTATGTTTATATGTCTTTTGGGGGTAGAGTAGGAGTGTCAAGGAGGAAGTAGTGCACCTTCAGTGATGCTAGAACTCTGTACTCCAGATCATTTGCACATTTGAGTCTGCTGTTGTTACTGTAATGGCTATTTTTAACAAGCTGACAAAAGAGATAAGGTGTTTGAAAAAGAAAAATTCTAGCAAACACCTTCTTGATATACCACTAACCTTTTGATAATTAAAAGTAGCTGTCTAGGCTTATGTTCAATTGTTTTTTCTTTGTGTTAACTTAGAAGGGTCCTTCTAAGTTTCTTTGGCCTTCCAGGCTCCAGGCAGCAGAAGCCCCACATAATTAGACATTAAATAACTTGCACTTTGTACATGCTTCTTTTAACATGATTCAACTCAAAAAAGGTGATGTTTTAAGGAAAAATGGTGCCCAGTACTATTTTTTCCCAAATAG
>NW_024509402.1:0-561 GCF_017590135.1 Pyrgilauda ruficollis
CTAAAATTATCCCCAAAATCCACCCAGAGTTCCCAAAAAATCCTCCCATGATGGAAGCCCCTGGTGTTCTGCCCAAATTCCCCCCAAAATCTCTAAAAATTCCAGAAAAATTCCCCAAAATCCACCCAGAACTCCTTAAAAACCTACCCAGAATTCCTCAAAAATTCTCCAAAAAATTCCCTAAAAATTCCCCATAAAATCTCCCCCTGCAAAACCACTCAGAATTCCCCAAAAATTCCACCCAGAATTCCCCCAAAATGAAAAAAAACCTACCCAGAACTCCCCCAAAAATCCACCGAGTTCCCCAAAAATTACCTCAAAAATTCCCCAAAAACCTCCCTGAATTCCCTACAAATCCTCCCAGAATTCCCCAAAAATCCACCCAGAATTCCCCAAAAATTCCCCAAAAATCCCCCCAAAATCCTCCCAGAATTCCCCAAAAATTCCCTAAAATCCATCCAGAATTCCCCAAAAATTCCCAAAAAATCATCCCAGAATTCCCAAAAAAATCCCCCCAAAATCCACCCACAGAATATTTTGGGAACATTTTGAGAACATTTT
>NW_024509403.1:0-561 GCF_017590135.1 Pyrgilauda ruficollis
CGGGGCTGTGCTGGTCACACCTGTACAGTGTCACACACCCGTTACACACCTGTCACACAGCTGTTACCTGTCTCACCTGTCCAGGTGAACGGTCAGAACGTGGTGAAGGTGGGGCACCGGCAGGTGGTGAACATGATCCGGCAGGGCGGGAACAGCCTGGTGCTCAAGGTGGTGATGGTGACGCGGCACCCCGAGCCCCCCGAGGGGCCCCGGCGCAGAGGTGAGGGCACCGGGCACACCTGGCACACCTGGGGCACCTGGGCACACCTGGGGGCACCTGGGGGCAGCTGGGGACAGCTGGGGACACACCTGGGACACCTGGGGACAGCTGGGGACAGCTGGCACACCTGGGGACACCTGGGCACACCTGGCACACCTGGGGCACCTGGGCACACCTGGGGGCACCTGGGGGCAGCTGGGGACAGCTGGGGACACACCTGGGACACCTGGGGACACCTGGGACACCTGGGACACCTGGGGGCACCTGGGGGCACCGGGCACACCTGGGACACCTGGGGCACCTGGGGGCAACTAGGGGCACCTGGGACACCTGGGACACCT
>NW_024509404.1:0-561 GCF_017590135.1 Pyrgilauda ruficollis
TTTTTTTTAATAAAGATTTCATTAGTATCTAAAACTTCAGCCCAGGAAATCTATGAACTGTAAAATACAGGAGAGTCAGCAAGAGCACTTGAACTGGCAGTCAATATAATTTCTTACTTGTTAGCTTACTCCATTTGTCTCTGGGATTTCTCTATTTAGTTCTCTTCCGAATAAAGCTCTAAAGATTTAGCTAGCCTTCTGAGGACAGCTGTGACATAGTCAGGGCCATTTTACCTCAGTGCCATAGAGGTTTCTGGCCCCATTATTTATATTTTTAAATTAATGGTATAAAACCATTCTAAAGCATCTTGCTAACGTAGCTGAGAGACTGAAACAGAAAAGGAAAACCAAAAAGCGTAACCTAACATTGGAGTGACTTATCCTTTGATTTTTTCCTATTAAACGAAATAATATTTATGTCTAATTTAATGGAATAAAATAATCTCTTTGATTTACATTTCTCATTTAATGATTAAGAGTCTGTGTGACATAAGTAACACTGGTTCTCCCTGTTCTGGGAGACTATGAAGCTACACTGCTTCAGTGCCACTTAGGTATAGG
>NW_024509405.1:0-561 GCF_017590135.1 Pyrgilauda ruficollis
CGAGCCAGTCCCCACCTGGCACTGTGTGTAACACCTCTGTTACAAAATCCTGGAGGCAGGAGCTGAATGCCCTTTTAAAAATGTACTCACAAGAAGCATCTGGGTGAAACCCTGGTTTTCCTCTGCCTTCCCTTCGGGGTGAGCTGCTCGCAGCAGAGCTGCAGAGCGGGGCTGGGGCGTGGGGGTGTCTCCTGTTTGCAGAGTGCTGCTGGAGGTGCCAGTCTCTCAGAGCAGCATCCTGAGCACACTCAGAGTTGCCTTGCACGCTGTTTTTCCTGCAGACAATGTACAAAGCCAGCCAGGAGAGCGAGTGCTATGTCATAGATGCAGAGGTGCTAACTCACGACGTCCCCTACCACGATTATTTCTACACCATTAACCGCTACACGTTGACTCGTGTTGCCAGAAACAAAAGCCGACTCAGGTACCTCTCCTGGGGAGTGAATGATGAGCAAAAGGCACCTTTGGGAGGGGGTTTTGCTGTTTGGGTGTGTTAGGAGGGGTTGAGGGGGTTATTTCTTTGTTTGTTTCTTTTTTATTATTATTATTTTTTAATGCTTT
>NW_024509406.1:0-561 GCF_017590135.1 Pyrgilauda ruficollis
CCGAAAATCCCAAATTTTGGGGTTTTTAGGGCATTTTTGGGGTGTTTTTTGGGGTAGGCTTGACAGGCTTTTCCTGCGCTCTGATTGGCCGGGAGAGCTGCCAATCAACAAGCCACGCCTGCCGGCAGAGCGTCCCCTGGCGGCCGAAGTGGAAATTACAAATTCCCGCTTAAAAACCCCCAAAAAACCCCCAAAATATCCCAAAAAAAACCCCAAAAATTCCCAAAAACACCCCCAAAAATTTATTTACAACCCAAAAATTTATAAATAACCCCAAAAAATCCATAAAAAAAACAAGAATTCACAAAATAATTCTCTAAAAATCAGCTCTTTATTAAACTCCGTACAAAAATCCGGGGCAGGGGCCGAGAACCCGCCCCGAAAATCCCCGAAAATCCCAAATTTGGGAATTTTTGGGGCGGATTTTGGGGCGTTTTGGGCGTTTTTCACCAGTCGGGCTCCCCGAAGCGCCGGAGCAGCTTCTGCTGCGCCTCCAGGTCCTTCTGCACCTTGCGGCGCATGTAGAAAATGGGGCAGTCCCGGCTGCGGGGGAATTGGGGG
>NW_024509407.1:0-561 GCF_017590135.1 Pyrgilauda ruficollis
TTTTTTATCCAAAAATAACATTAATCTTAAAGAAATTGCCCTCCCCTTGTTTTTCACTTGTGGCTCTACAGACATAATAAGACTGAAATGAGTCTTTCGATTCTTTTGGTTTCTGTGGTGGGGTGATGGACTCATGCCCACGGTTCCAGGACTCCCGGGACCACCTCCCAGTCCCGCACAGGACCAGCCCAGGAAGGCTCCCTTGCCAAAGTCCTGCAAGCAACTGTGCACAGCTAAACTAAACTGTAACACAGCTACTGAGCAACAAAAGGAAAGAAAAGCTTTCTGTTCTCCAGTCATTTAAACAAATAAGATAAACAGCATTTCCCAGCCCAGGAAGATTATGTGTGGCTTTTGTCTCTCCTGTTTTGGTTTCCTGTGCGAAGCACTCACTCACCCATTCATAGTCACTAATGCCCAAGGCTCAGAGTAGCACTCCCTTGTGTTGATTTCCATGTGTACTTTAGGGTTTCTTTACATACCCAAATCCTCATTATCACTCAAAACCACGGTAAATTACAGGAACAGTGGGCTGATAAAAGTCCTCCTAATTCAAAGCAG
>NW_024509408.1:0-561 GCF_017590135.1 Pyrgilauda ruficollis
CTGGGATGGACTGGGGGGACTGGGACACATGGGGCTAAACTGGGAGAGACTGGTCAAACTGAGGGGGACTGGTTAAACTGGGACACGCGGGGTTAAACTGGGATATACTGGGGGGACTGGGACAGGACTGGGATGGACTGGGGAGACTGGTTAAACTGGGACACGAGGGGTTAAACTGGGACACGAGGGGTTAAACTGGGACACGAGGGGTTAAACTGGGATGGACTGGGGGGACTGGGACATGCGGGATTAAACTGGTGGGGACTGGGATGGACCGGGTTATACTGGGGTGGACTGGGATATACTGGGGGGGACTGGGATATACTGGGATATACTGGGGGGGACTGGGACGGACTGGGACGGGACTGGGATGGACTGGGCTATACTGGGATGGGACTGGGGTGTACTGGGATGGCAGTGGGACGGACTGGGACGGGACTGGGTTAAACTGGGCTGTACCGGGATGGACTGGGGTGTACTGGGATGACAGTGGGACGGACTGGGACGGACTGGGGGCACTGGGTTAAACTGGGGTGTACTGGGACGGGACTGGGACAGGAC
>NW_024509409.1:0-560 GCF_017590135.1 Pyrgilauda ruficollis
TTTTCTTCTCTTTTTTTGGGTGCAAAAGCACGTTTCCATGCCTGAGGTGTGGGAATGCCTGGTGCCTGAACCTGGCAGTGCCTTTTGTCCCTTTCAAATGAGGGAATGTGTCAAATCCAGGCAGGGATTGTCCCCTTGGGTCTGACACCTGCATTCATTTCCTCTGGATTAATGATACCAAAGCCTGTTTGTTTCACAGTGCAGTTCTCTTCATCCTGGCTTTTCCTCCCATCTCCACCTCCACCTGTCTGTCCCCTGTCCTCTTCTAACACAGCTCTAAAGATGTATTTGCTCTCAAAAATCAGCCCCTGGGGGGATGGAGGCACCAACTCACAGTTATCCTGCATCACTCTGCACATCGGCAGGTGGATCCGTCTTTGGAACACAAATATCTTGACAGTTTATCACTAAAAGATAATTAGGAAGAGACAGGAATGTTATCAGGAGCTCAGCCTCTGCTGAAAGCCCCTTGCTGAAGGTTGCTGAGTTCCCTTTGTGTGGTTTTTGACTGTTGTGACTGCAGTGAAAAAACTGCCCATTTTTGGGGCAGGGCTGGGGAA
>NW_024509410.1:0-560 GCF_017590135.1 Pyrgilauda ruficollis
ATGTCCTAAAATACCACTCCTGCTCAGCAAACTGCACCAGCCTCTAGGTTTGAAGAATGAACTGGGCAGGAAATAAGTTCTGAATTGCATTTTTCAAGCAGAAACCTCTCTTGGGGCACAGGCTGGGGCTTGAGGATCCATTTTTCCATCCTGCACAGCTGTGATTGCTGGCCTGGCCAGGGAGCAGGGCACAGCCCAGGGTAAGAGGAGTTTCCTGCAGCCCTGTCAGGCAGGCAGGGGAGATCTGGGTGACACAAGGGCCAGCAGGGAGCTGCAGTCAGCACTCTGCACTGCTCCATCCTGCCTTCCACACCAGCATTCCCAGGGGACACAGCCTGCCAGGCAGCTGGGAGGGACCTCAGAGCCCCCTGCTCCTCCTGCACCCAGGCTGGCACCCAGGGACAGCTCACACTCAGTGAGAGGCCCTTAGGTGCTGTGGGGAAGGAGGATTTTCAGGAGTCTGGGGTTTCATTGCAAGGCAGATCTCTGTTGGAAAGGGTAAATAGGACTTTGGATGTCCCTCACATCCATGGAATAACAGGATAACCACTGAGTGCTCT
>NW_024509411.1:0-8602 GCF_017590135.1 Pyrgilauda ruficollis
AGATTTGCCCTAATCCAGGACACAAACCAAGAGAGGGGGAGAGTGGGGGTGCTAATTGGTTAAACTTGATGTACAAAAAACCCTTGACTGGAATCCTGGATCTGAATTGTTGCAGACTTCAGAAAGGTTCAAATCTGCATCCATATTAGCATCTTCCTTTTTTCCTCACTCGTTATACAGTTGAACTGACATAGGGAGCCTAAATTCCATTAATCCTCACTGCACTATGCAATAATGTTATGGTTTAGGAATGGTATTCCTAAATTTAGTGTTCTCACTGAAACACTCCAAACCACACTCTGCCTGCTCACTCCCCCATCCCCCTACCCCTTCGGCGGGCTGTAAAGGAGAACTGGAAGCACAAAAAGGTAAAGATCACTGGTTGAGATAAGAAAAACTTACTGGAAACAGCAATGAGGTAAGAAAACAAACAGTAACAACAACAAAGCAAACATTATAGCAACAATAGCAAAGTGTACAAGATAGGCAAACAATTCAAACATAAGTGCTCACCACATGGAAACTAGCAACACCCCCACTGCTCCCACCACACTACCCAACTAGAAGGGACTGTTATGGATCAAGTGAGAACTTTAGACAAGCCCTGCCTTAGGCTCAGATTTTTGGCAGCAGCTCTACTTAGGTGACCTGCACCTAAATCGTTCTGGCTTGCAAGTTCTTAAGAATGGCCAAGTAGGTCTACTATGAGTTATTTATTGAATAGACAGAAGGTAACAGACAAAAGGCTTTAAAGAGAGTTACTTACTACACAGTATAAAACAAAAAAAGTACTAGTAGATTACATAAAACAGTGCATGACATAAAGTTACCTATATTACAGCTAGCAAAGAAATAGTATAGATTAGGAGTCAATGCAACTTACCACCAGATTGACGACAATGTACACAGATTCCTTTCACTTAACCCCCGGGAGAGTAACCACAGAAGTCGGCATCCCAACTTCAGGAAGAAAACTCCACACATTTCCAGGGAATGTACAGAAGATTTCTGCATTGTGAAAGTATGGTGTAGCTTTCATAGTTTGTAAAGTGGCATGTCTGTCACTGAGAAATCCCAGCTTATCTTTCCACATCTCACTTCCACAGCAAGATGTTTATTGTCAGCTAGAAGTGTCACTTCCACAGTGCAGGCTATCTTTAGTGAGTTATTTCACCAAATAGAAAGCTTTTGTGAAGGGCAAGATGCCTTGCACCAGCTAACAAACAGCAGATAAGCTCTTGTGGCGAGGAGGTGTCCTGCTACAGGGATCCCTTACCCCTGCCCCCTGCATATGGTGAGGTGGTATAGAATAACCTCTGGGTCCTGGTCATGACCCTCCTGACTACTGTAAAAATTAACCCTGTCCTGGTGTAAGGCCCCAAAAACTGGCTTAATGAGCCTCTTAAAAGGGCTCACAGGATTTTTATGTACTCTGAGTTAGATGCACAGGAGAAATACCAACAAGATAGTCTCAAGGGGTCAAAACAACAAAAAAAAACTTTACTGGCAACTTCAGAAAATCAGAGAAATTTGGTAAAAGTTTAGAGCAGCATTCAATCAACATGAAACATTTTACAAAGCATTAACTCAGGCCATTCAACTTTGAAAGCTCCAAGCCCATCTAATTTTAAGTTACTCAAAACTCTGAGGAGAGAGAATTAGAAGAAGGAGAAGAAAGAGAGAAAAGATATAGAAAATAATGAATATAGCTACCACTCCGTGGTTCCAGTGGTGTTTAGTTGATAGAAATTTTAAGAGAAGGTAGGGGTAAGACGTACTTGCCTCATGTCCTGGGTTAAGTGTTCTTTGGCTTTCTTGGGCCCTTCCCCCAGGTGGGACTTCTGGTCATCTGGCCACTCTGGGGTTAGATTGGGGCTCCAGGGGTGGGGTGTGGAACATTGCATCCAGTGTGCTAGTGATTGGTGGCCACTGTGCAGCTGGGATACGGGCCCTGGGGGGTGGGGTGTGTGGACCAGGGCATTGCCTCACCAGAGTAAGGCTCCACCTGCCCCTTCCCCTTCCCCTACACATGTGCCCAAAATATTTTGAGTCAGCAATCCTTCCAGTCTTTCACACCTGGCCAGAATCAGAACAAAGAACTACAATTTCAATTTTATTTGGAACAAGTATTACATGGACTACTCATGATGAACGAACTACTGGATGGTGTGGCCTGAGATTCAAATGTACTTGTCGTGGTTTGACCAGGAAGTGAGGTTTTGGGAAAGTTATGGTCAAACCAATCAGTGGCCAGATTTTAAATTGGCATCTGGTGGATGTGTTAGAAGAGATTTTAATGTTAGAGGACTGGGAGGAGGAAGAGTGTTTTAAAAGTATTCTATTGTGGATTGTTGTGTGTATGTTTTTTTTTCCTTCCTTTTTGTGTCTATGTAGATTAATAAAGTGTTGTTTTTTTCCCTCCATTCCCAAGTTAAAGCCTACTTTGTTCTGTTCCCGGGTCACATCTCACAATAACCATTTTAGGAAATACACCTTTCATGGGGGCACTGGCACTGTGCCAGAGTCAATCCATGACAGTACTCTAAAATAAATATATATTGTGTGGGACTGGAAGCATCAAAGGAAATCTATCAGAATCCTTTTAAATAAATGTTGAGGAAGGCAAATTAGTTTAACAGAATAATGTTAAATTTTTTTGGTTTATTCCATTCCTGTAATTTGTTTCTAATGCATCACAATTTTTGCATTGACAGTAATTACGTATCTGGTATACTTGCTGGGGGTTACAGAGGTTCAATTGAAAGCCGTAAGAAGATCCACTGAGGTATTAGTTTCTCTGAAAATGCTGAATCCAATGAAAACTGGAACAAACCTATCAGGGCCATATATCTCCTTAGAATGACCAGAAAGTGAAGTGTGAATAAAGTTTATATTTAAATTGTAGGTTTTAGATTTAGAAATTAACAACCTGCTAAAATTATTAGATCAGTGTTTCCTAGACATTTTGTTGTCTGATACTTGCAGGGAACACAATTGTCTCTATTTATGACTTGTGCATGTTTTCTAGATTCTCTCTATTCTCTTCAGGGTCCAATGTCATGGTACACTTGATTTACAAGTGTTCCAACACCAAGAATAGAGAGATGACTAGAAAAATTATGTAGTAATGAAACATTCAAGACAAGCACCACCAAAATCTGGAAAAAAAATTCAAAATGGAAGAATACATTGCATATAAAATTGATATGTTTTTAGAAAATGTTAATTAACTGCCTACACCGAAAATACCAACATTATTTGGTGAGGCACGGGTATCTATTCAGTGAATTGCAAGATCTTTGCCATACCTTCTTATTTGGCCTGACCTTCTCTATTCCAGCTCACATCTTCCATGCTGTTTGCTTGTTTCAGCCTGAATTCTTCTAGGAAACAGAAGTGAAAGTTGCTCAGCTATTTCTCAGGAGGTCATAAAAATAAAGAAGTTTTTTTTTCCACAGATTATTTAGACAATTTTTGTCGGAACCCAGGACATCCCTCTGGATGCCCTGGATGGCTCAAAGCCCTGGCAGGGGCTTGGAGACCCTGGCAGGAAGCCAAAGACACCTGGGAATTCTATCTCAACTCATGGAGCAAATTACCAACATTATATGAAGAATTACAGGTCACAAAAGTTTAAGTAGCATAGTAATAGCAAGCACAGGGTGAAGGGAAAAATTTTGGAGCATGGTACAGGGGGGTTTGGAATTCTGTACATGGGGGTCAGGGGTTCCAAGATGGAGGGATTTGGGTGTGCCCTGTCCTTCTTCTTTCTTCTCCCTGGCATCCATGTTCAGGATGATGTTGGCATTCACAAATTGGTTTAGAGTAGAAATTCACTGTCTAACATAGGTGATAGGTATTGGAAAATAACTGTAAACATAGTATACGTAGTTTTTAGTATAAAAGATAGCACCAGCCTGAGAGGCGGGGAGTGTGCCTCAGACCGACCTGCAGAACAGACCTTGGCAGGCCAGACAAAAAATGTTTTAGATAAAAAATAATAAACAACCTTGAGAACATGAGCCCAAGACTTCTCAACTCCTTCTTCAGCTGCTGGGTTGGGGAAAAGAGACTTTTAACAGAGACACACCTTGGGATCTTCCCAACCAGACCAGACCAGAGGAGATCTCGAAAAATTTTGGCTGGAAAGCTTTAGTTCTTTTATACTCTGGAACAAGGACTTGAAACTTGGCAGACTTATTACCTTTTGCATCCTTAGATATGCCTCCTGCACCGCCTGTGAAAATTTGCCCAAGTATTTTCAAGTTAAACTAAGGTTTCTCCAGCCACTACTGTGCTAAAGTTTGACATAAATTTTCTGTAGCCTCCCTTTGCTCCAAGCAATCTTCATTCTAACCTTCGTCACCAGTGACTGAGACTTTTTCTTTAATTCTAAGGGAAGAGAGAGTTTTCAGATGTTGGTTTATTAAGGTTAAACCCTTCAAAGGAAATCCATACTCAGTTTTCAAGAGGTGTGAATATCGTTTGGGAAATGAAGGATAGGGCCATGTGTAGAGTGGTGAGGTAAAATAAGCCTCTAGACAAAGCTCACCAGAGTACTGGTCATTCAGTGAACTGAAAGCAAGAAAGACCTTAACAGAAAAATCATATGTGATCATGTCATTGGAGTCCATTTTTGATGCATACTTACAAGAAAGCTGAATTAAACTACATAGGCTACCTTACTTCTGACATTTCCTAAGTTTTAAAGTACTGCTTTTGTAATTTTAGAAATTTCTCAATATAACACAGTGCAGAATAGTACATACATAAAAACATAAATTGTGTAATGTATAAAAGTACTGTAGTTTTAGTATACTTCAGACTCATGCAGTTAATAGGAGAGCTCAGGCATGCCTTGAATTAATTTCAATACATATGACTTTTACATGCAGTAAAAACATGTGGAGCAGTGTTGTGGTTTGACACTGGCCAAACTCCAGGCACCCACAAAAGCTGCTCAGTCACCTCCTCCCCCCTCCCCCTTACAGCTGGGCAGAGGAGAGAAAAATTTATTGAAGGGTTCATGAATTGAGATAAAGATGGGGAGAAAACACTCCAAGGGCAAAACAGAATTAGAGGTGTGAAGTGAAATTTATTACTAACAAAATCAGAGGAGGATAATGAGAAGTAAAATAAGTCCTTAAAAACACCTTTTTCCCCCCAACCCCTCCCTCCTTCCCACCAACAATGAAGACAGGGTATGGGGGAATTGGCCAGTTCATCACCCGAGGTTTTCTTCCGCTGCTCAGGCAGAGAAGTCGTTCCCCTGTGAGACTGTGGGGTCCCTTCCCACAGGAGTCAGTTCTACTTGAACTTTTCCAGTGTGGGTCCAATCTCACAAGCAGCAGTCCTCCCAAAACTGCTGCAATGTGATTTCCTCCCATGGGCAAACAGTCTGCCCAAAACTGCTGCAGCATGGGTCACTCTTCAGTGAGGTGCTGTCCTCCAAAGACAGACTGCTCCAGCCTGGGAGCAGTGCCCCTCTCTCCACCAGGTCTCCCACAGGATCACAGCATCCTTCAGGCATTCACCCACTCTGGCATAGGCACCTCTCCCATGGTCTGCAGGTGGATCTCTGCATTCCCCATGGATCCCCATGGGCTGCAGGGGTATAGCCTGCTTCACCATGGTCCTCATCACAGCTTCCAGAGGCATCTTGACTCTGGTGCCTAAAGCACCTCCTCCCCCTCTTTCTTCACTGACCTTGGTGTCTCCATGTTGTTTCTCTCACATGTTCTCACTGCCACCTCTTCTCTGGCTGGAATTAAAACTGTGCCTCACTTCATTTTGATTTTCTTCTTAAATATGTTATCAGAGAGGCATTACCATCATCTCTAATTAGCCCAGCCTTAGCCAACAGCATATCCATCTTCTGAGCCATCAGGGATTGGCTCTGCCAGACATGGTGGAAGCTTCTAGCAGCTTCTCACAGAAGCCACCTCTGTGGCCCCCCCACTACCAAAAACTAGGTAGTACAAAACCTGTTGTCATCATATTGCAAAAGTTCTATACTGTTATCTCTTCATCACAAAAGTTTTGTACCTTCTTGGTGTTTTCTCATGGGCATCTCCTCAGAACACAGACCATTCTTCCCCACCAAGTAGGCAACTGACTCCAGTTCCTTTCTCAATCAGCCAACCCACTCTTTTATAGCACTCTTCTTCTCATTGGTCACAGCTGTGGCCTGTTAAAGTCAGGCCTGTTCCTAATATTTGGTAATTGGCCCAGCTGCAACTCCTTAGAGGTGAGATTACTTTCTGCACTATCTTTATTTTCTTATATTCTATCCCCCCACAAAAACCAGCACAATACACAAAAAATCAAAGAGCTGGATGAGAGAGTACAACATTTTATTTGTGGTGCGTTAAGGGGGCTGTGTTTCTTACAGCTGGTACTGATTCATCCCATGCTATTTTTTAAAGATTTTTATTTTGAAAAAATAAAGCAAGAGTAATTTCTTTCATTAAAAATAATAGTGAACTAATATAAGAACATATCCCCTTTTTAATCACTAACTCTCAAGTAAGAGTTGTAGAAGATGCTCTGTTCCTTCTCTGACTTTGAAGAGTACTCAGCCATCTTTGTCTCTTTCAGGAGAGTACCATACTCATCACAACAGTTCTAATACCTCTGCAGGTGACGAGGGGGAAGAGCCACAAGCACCAGTTTCAGTTTCTCAGGCAGTTTCTGGTGTAGTTGTGAACACACAAGAAATGTTGCAAAACTTTGCTTGCAAAATAAGTGTTAGACTCCTCCAGTGGCATCCTGGCAGAGTTCTGTCACATTCACTTGCTTTACTTTTGCTTTGCTCAGTGAAATGTTGCCAACAAAAAGAATACAATAATTGTTAAAATTAAGAAATTGAAGACCATGCTGCTGATTCAATTGCTGCCATGTTGAGGCTGTGCTATTTTAATCTGTCATGGATGGATTTCACTTCATAGAATTGTAAGAAAAATAGCAAGGGTTGTTGAGAATTTATAAAGTGTTGAGAAAGCAAGAAAACATTTTATTTAGTTATAGCCTTGTTCAGGAGCACAGCACACTCTATCAGAGGAAAAGCCTCTGATGTCAGTGTTGTAAGAGTTCCATGTTGCATCTGTGTGTAGCTACAGTATAGAAACACAGTCCATCGACTAGATTGATGCTACCAAGACTAAACATGCTAATGAAGGACAGTAAAGAAAGTCTGTCTACCCAAGCTCAATTACCTTCTCCAGCAGATTCTTTAATTTCAAAAATTTAGTGTATAAATTTTCTTTTTTTTTTTTTCTATTCTCATTCCTACTGTCTTCCTGGGACTCACTTGTGATAAAAGCATAGGCAGTTGCTCTCGGACAGTTTGAGCTGTTTCATAAGCAATATCCATTCACAGGCTGTGTGCTGAAGGACAAATGGATTTCTGTTTTGATTAAGGTAAACAATGGGTCAAGAGTGCCTTTAAGCTCAATTTTGAGTGGCATGAAAGTCAGATGGAAAATTGAAGTTTAGCTGGTACACATTTAACCCTGAATAAAAACAGGTCTGATGCATCATCCTGCAGTGGTGAGCAGCTGGAGCTGTTGTCCTTTTCTGCCTCTCTTTTCTTCCAGGTAAGCAATGACACTGCAGTCTCACAATCTCAAATAGGTAATTTTCCAGGCTTAGCTATCCACACCCCTGCAGTACATGCAGTGATGAAACAGCATGCTGTAGTTCAAGAATTGATTGCTCACACTTTGAACTATAGTTAAAGAATATGTTTGGCCAAAAGAGTTGAACATGTCAGGGAGTGGGGGCAAAATACACAACTGCTCACAGTAGTAACCAGATAAAGGGAAAATCCTGCACCTTGGAGAACTGCTCAGTGTACCAATGTGTCAAGAAAAGCCTGGCTGGAACTTGATAGGGCAGGGAGATGGGAGAAAGAGGAAGCAATTTGCTCTTTCTTTACAGTTCGAGTAGAGCATAGACTGGGGAGCTGTGTGGTGACAGCCAGAGAAGGGAGCTGGAAGATGCTGCAGGTTTCCTTCTGGACCACTCTTAGATCATGAATGCCCATCCAAAGGATGAAGTATCCTACAAAAGGCTGTTGTGTCCACTTTCCCTTTGTCTTGGTTAGAAAGATGGGTGTCTGCCAAGGAAGGCAGGAACCTCCCTTGGAATAGAAAATGTGACCCCCTTCCCTCTGAATTATTATAACTTTGAAATTATGGGGCTTTCAGGCAAAGATATGGAAAAGGAATAACAGTTCTTTACTAGTACATATATGTATGTATAACAAGGCAAGCAAACAACAATGGCGTCAACAACAAACAAAACCAGAAACTCCATAACAGCCTTCTCTCGGCTGTCAAGCACTTTCTCCTTTGGTGTAGTTATAGACACAGCTGGAAGGGGCATGTAAGAGACGGTCCGAAGTTTCCCTCATTTGCCTCAATTGTCGCAAGGACAGAGACTAAGACCCAGAAGACCCTGACAGGAGTTCTGGCCTGGTTGAGGTGGATACTCACCAAGTGATTGTTTGCAGGTGTGCTTGCTGTGTCACCATGGTCTTACACCTGCTTCATGATCCCCGCTCATCACAATAGACCATTGTTGCAGTGTGCTTTTATACTTT
>NW_024509412.1:0-560 GCF_017590135.1 Pyrgilauda ruficollis
CCCAAAACGCCCCAAATCCCCCCAAACCGGGCGCTGACCTGTCCCCGTAGAGCAGGGGCCGGCGCAGGCACTGCGTGCACGCCTCGTGGAACCACTGGTGGCAGCGCCGGCACTGCAGCATCTTCAGGTTCCAGCTGCGGAATTTGGGGGGATCCCGGCATTTGGGGGGATTTTTGGGAATTTTTGGGGGATTTGGGGGATTTTCCAGAGGTTTTTGGGGGGATTTTAAGGGGTTTTGGGAAGCATTGGGAGCCTCTTCAGGTTCCGGCTGGGATGGGGGAAATTCGGGGATTTTGGGAATTTGGGGAATTTTTTGGGAATTTTTGGGGGATTTTTAGGGGATTTTAAGGGGTTTTGGGAAGCATTGGGAGCCTCTTCAGGTTCCGGCTGGGATGGGGGAAATTCGGGGATTTTGGGAATTTGGGGAATTTTTTGGGAATTTTTGGGGGATTTTTAGGGGATTTTAAGGGGTTTTGGGAAGCACTGGGAGCCTCTTCAGGTTCCGGCTGGGATGGGGGAAATTCAGGGATTTTGGGAATTTGGGGAATTTTTTGGGAATT
>NW_024509413.1:0-560 GCF_017590135.1 Pyrgilauda ruficollis
GACAGAACCGGGAGAGAACCGGGCGGGTCCGGGAGAGAACCGGGCGGGACTGGGACAGAACCGGGGACGGGACCGGGTGGGACTGGGAGAGAAACGGGAATGGGACTGGGGGTGGGACCGGGACAGAACCGGGAGGGAATCAGGGATGGGACCGGGAACGGCGGCAGGGATGCGCTGGGAAGGGAAAAGGCACCGGGACCGGCACCGGGACCGGCCTGGGGCAGCACCGGGACCGGGACCGGCCCCGCAGCCGGCGCCGCGCGAGGTTCCTGCCCGGTACCGGCACCGCCGAGGCCCCGCTGCGCTGCGGCACCCGCGGGGGGCCGGGGCCGGTTCCGGTGCCGGTTCCGGTGCCGGTGCCGCACCTGCCCGGTAGAACGCGAAGGTCCCAAAGCCCCGGGGCCGCCGCTGAACCCCCGGGGCACCGGGAATGGCACCGGGGGAACCGCGGGACTCCCGGGGCTGGGCCATGGAGGAGCCGCGCGCTGCCGGGACCGGACCCGGCGCCTTGTGCGGGACCCTCGGTACCGGCCCGGGGCAGGACCCCCGAGCCCCCCCCC
>NW_024509414.1:0-560 GCF_017590135.1 Pyrgilauda ruficollis
CCCAAATCTGGATTGAAAAAACCCAACCAACAAACCCCAGCTGTTGTTACTGTACAGTTAATTTAGCTTGGGTTAATTCCCTGAGCACACTGTGTGGACTGACACACGCTCAGCTAAAGGGAAGGCACCAGGACAGAAGTGAACAGTGGGGGGCCTGTGGTGCCAGCAGCTCCTTAAGCCTGGGCTGCTGCTGAAAGAAAAACACATGTGTGTGTGTGAAAAAACACATTTCCTCAAAAGCCTGCTCTCTCTGTCTGGCAGCCTTAATCAACCTTAACCAAATCTTAGAAACTATATACTTGTAATGGCATAATTCCAAGCAGGATTAAATCCTTCAGAAAATAAACCTCTGCTATGTTTTATGGAATATTATTTGATGTAAAATACAATAAAACATTCATCAAGTAAATATAATCTGGAATAATTCTCTTTTGCTGCCACCTGTGGCATCTTCTAAATATGCAGGCAATCTGCAGAGTGATTCAACGAGTTTTTCACTAAAAACCTTAAATAATGCTGTCTGTGCTTTCTGGATCACCACTCATCTGTGCCCTTTCTCA
>NW_024509415.1:0-560 GCF_017590135.1 Pyrgilauda ruficollis
GCCATGGGGGCTTGGGATGGGCGGGGCATCACGGGATGGGCGGGGCCTGACTGGGGCTGGAGCTGGGTGGAGCCAGAAGCGGCCAATGGGAGCGCAAGGTGTCGTAGAGGTGGGAGGAGCCAGCAGGGATTGGCTGCCGGGTCAGGCAGAGGAACCAATCAAGGACTGGGCGTGGCCACGCTGGGTGGGGCATAACTGGGCGTGGCTGGGACTGGGCGGGGCGAGAGGCAGCCAATGGGAGCGCAGGGCGTGGCAGCAGCAGGAGGAGCCAGCAGGGATTGGCTGCCGGGTCGGGCAGAGGAACCAATCAGGGACTGGGCGTGGCCACGCTGGGTAGGGTGGCTGGGCGGGGCCTAACTGGGTGTGGCTGGGCAGGGCCAGGAGCTACCAATGGGAGCACAGGGTGTGGCGGCAGTGGGAGGAGCCAGCAGGGATTGGCTGCCGGGTCAGGCAGAGGAACCAATCAGGGGCTGGGGCGTGGCTGAGACTGGGTGGGGCCAGAGGCAGCCAATGGGAGCGCAGAGCGTGGCAGTAGTGGGAGGAGCCAGCAGGGATTGGCT
>NW_024509416.1:0-560 GCF_017590135.1 Pyrgilauda ruficollis
GGGAGAATTGGTGGTTAGAATTGGCCTAGTATGATCGTAGTTAGAGGAATGTTTTGTCATGTCTAATGCAAATGTCTGACTTGGCACAGGTAGGTCTTTTAAACTTAGTTTTTAATTCCCCCTTGATGCTGGAATTGGAACCACCCAATTTTTGTCATCGCACTGGGAAAAAGAGTGCTCCGTGTCTAGTTTTTTGAAAGGTTCCCCTTTCGAAAATTCTGATATTTGAGCTTATTGTTTTTAAAATCCAAAAACTGCTTTTTCAGAGGGCAGTCGGGCATCCAATGCCCTACTTTCCCACAAAGATGGCAGGGTCGGTTAGAATTTGAAATTCTCTCCTGTGGCATCAGAATGCGCTGAGGCTGGCTGGTGGATCGTCCTCGTGGTGGATCAGAGGCCTCTGCAGCTGCAATCCTCCTCAGTGATTTCAGTCTCTCGTCCTGATTGGCAGTGGTGATGGTAACCTTTTTTGCACACACCTCTAGCATTGCTTGTAGTGTTGGTGTTGGATCGAGGGGCAGGCTCAGTATGGAAGCTTTACACTTTTCATTGGCATTTTG
>NW_024509417.1:0-560 GCF_017590135.1 Pyrgilauda ruficollis
ATCTCACTCACCCGAGCTCCTGTCCCCGCAGATGGCGCACAGGCGCTTGCCGGGGCCGTGGGGGGCGCAGGGGGGGGGACCCCGAATTCCCAGCGGGGGCTTCACGTCCTCGGGCCCCCCCCCGGGGGGCAGCGCCAGCCCCACCGTCGAGTTGATCTGGGGGAAAAAACTCCAACTTTGGGAAAAACGGCCAAAATTCCATTTTTTCCCCAAATGCACGTTCTTCCCTCCCCAAAATCCACATTATTTCCCCCAAAATCCCATTATTTTCCCCCAAAAAATCCCATTGTCCCCAAAAAACCCCATTTTCTCCCTTTTTTCCCCTATTCCCCCAAAAAATCCCATTGTCCCCAAAAAACCCCATTTTCCCCCCAAAATCCCCATTTTCCATAAAAAATTCCCATTTTTTCCCCCAAAATTCCTTTGTTTCCCAAAAAAACTCCCATTATTTCCCTCAAAACCCCCCGATTTCCCTCCCTCCAATCCCATTTTTTCCCCCAAAACCTGCCAAAAATCCTGTTTCCCCCCCAAAATCCCCATTTCCAGCCCAAAATCCCAAT
>NW_024509418.1:0-560 GCF_017590135.1 Pyrgilauda ruficollis
TGGGATGGGATGGGAGATGTCTTGGATGCCAAAACCTCTCTGTGCATCCTTGACTGGGAGGTTGCTGAGAGAAGCTCATTGAGGCACCTTGAGGCACCCCAACCCTGCCAGCCAGGAGGCTCAGGGTGTCTCACTGAGCCACAGCAATGTCCCTTTCCAGCACAGTGCCAGCCTGGAGCTAGGGCTGGGAAAAAGCCAACCCAAGTGGCAGCCCCTGGACTTCACATTCCCAGGCACAATTAGGCCCCTCTGCCCCATCCAGGCTCAATGAGGAGCAGGAGGAAGGAAGGACAAGCCATTTTTTCTCTAATCTGGTGTTATTTAGGAAGAGTTGAGGGTTTCCTTCAGGCTTCATGTGGAATCTTCATGTGGAATTCCTAGGAATGTGGAAATGGCACCTCTGGATCCTGAGCTGTCAGAAAGGTGGCATTAGAGCCTTGCTGGTTAATTATTCTTCCTGCACAGAAATGAGTGTCTGTCAAGTGGCAGCTGCAAATTGGGCAGTGCAGGAAGGTGCTGCAGGGCTGGCCTGTGTCCCCCTGCAGCTGGGCTGAGCCTGG
>NW_024509419.1:0-560 GCF_017590135.1 Pyrgilauda ruficollis
TTTTTTTTTTAAGCACATCAGCTCTGGAAGGTCGCAAGGCTGTCAGAGTGACTTATCTGCTCTCCTCTGGAAATGGCATTTCTGGAAGGCTGTGGCGGATGCTGCTCCGCAGTCTGGGCTGAATCCTGCGGAAGGGCTTCAGGAGATCCATCAGATGCCCTACTTAATTTAAAATGTTTGGAGTTTCTTTCATATTTTTTTTTAAATTTTTGTTTTGTTCTCTTCACTGTAGTAAAATTATTTTTACGACCCTTTAGGTATTACCTGCTTTTATAAATCTTTCTATAATTAAATTTACAAATCCGCCTGTGAGCTGGTGATGTGTAAAACCTTGCAAACGGGACCCTTTGTGTGTTCACCTATATTTATGTTACTTTTATTCCTTCTGGCAGTAATTATCCTGGCTCTGGGCCTAGGATTAATCTATAAGATGCTGAACATGCTTGAATATTTTTCCCCTCTTCTCTGTGGCAAACTCATCTTATGCAGAGCAGGGCATTTTTAAAACTGCTTCCTATGAAGTGGTTTCACTGTTACCCCTCTTAAGTGATTCACAGGAG
>NW_024509420.1:0-560 GCF_017590135.1 Pyrgilauda ruficollis
GCCCTTTATCCCGGGAAAACCTGCCACCTTCCCAGAGAAAACCTGCCCCTCATCCAGGGAAAATCTGCCATTTATCCAGGGAAAACCTGCTGCTTACGCAGGGAAAATCTGCCACTTTTCCAGGGAAAATCTGCCACCTTTCCTGGGAAAATTTGCCCGTTTTCTGGGGGAAAGCTGCCCTTTATCCAGGGAACACCTGCCCCTTCCCAGCCGGAGCCTGGCTCATCCTCCCGCCCTGCTCCGGGGTGTGCCCGGGAATGCCGAGAGCCAGGGAACGGGACCGGAGCTCTGCCGGGCACTCCAGAGCTGTTGCTACTCATTTTTGGGGTCACGCAGAGCCCCCCGAGCCCCCCAGGCCCCTTTTCCCCAGCCAGGGGGGCAGGAGTCTCCCCCCTCTCCCCACACCTTCCCGGGTGTTTATCAGCTTGGGAAAGCCAAGGTTTAAATGGCATTAGGGGCCCGACTTGGAGCCACAAAAGCCATGAAATTCGGAGTTAAGGCTCAAAAATCCACTTGACACTCGGCCCTGAGGCGTGACAGGCGCTGGAGGCCGGGGGGGG
>NW_024509421.1:0-560 GCF_017590135.1 Pyrgilauda ruficollis
CCCCCCCCCCGCGTACTCGCAGTGGTCGCGCCCGCGCGGGGCCGCCTCAGGCCGCTCCTTTCCCGGCGTGCCTTGCGCGGCGGAGGCCACGCCCACCCAGCAAAGAGCGGACCAATCAGCGCCTTCCTTATCCCGCCTTGTTCCCGCCTTGCCAAGCTGGACCAATCAGAGCTCGACTTCCGGGTTTATTCGCGCTACCGGAGCCAATCAGCGAGCAGGAAGCGCTCTGTTTATTCAGCCAATCAGAGCGCGCGAAGGGCGGGGTTTGGCCGTTCTTGAGGCTCCGCCCACGGAGCCTTAAAGGGCCCGCGCTCATTGAAAGGGGGCGGGGTTTACAGGAGGGGCGGAGCTTAACAAAGACAGCGCTTGCTGGCGAGTGGGCGTGGCTTACTAGGAAGGGGCGTGGCTACAGGAGAGACCCAAAAAGGGGAAGTTTTTTGGGGGGAAATCACGAGTTTCGGGCGGGGTCACTGGGCTGCCCAATCAGATGCTGGGCCCGGAAAGGGGCGTGGCCTGAGGAGCCACACCCGGCCCCGCCCCTTGCCCCTCCCCCACCGCCG
>NW_024509422.1:0-7378 GCF_017590135.1 Pyrgilauda ruficollis
CTCTTTCACCTCCATCGGTGCCCCCTCACTGGGTGTGCGGTGGCTTTGCACGGGAGGCATCTACAGGAGTGGTGTCAATTTCTGTGTAACTGACAATCTGCAGCGCTGCTGGGAGAGCTGTACATGGCTCTGTGAAAAACACAAGTTAAAGATGAAGAATCTCGGGAAGCTCTTTCTCTTCTGGCCGGCTCAGAGCTAACAGCGCTGGGCCCGGGGCCGGGCCCCCTTCCCGGGGCTCCCGGCGGGCCCGGCCTCCCCGTCAGCGCCCGGCCGGGCCGGGGAGGCCGCAGAGCCGATGCTGAGCTGAGCCGTGCCTGCCGCTGTCGCGTCTTGCTGAGCCTGGCCTCTGCCTTAGCCCGAGCCCCGTGCGGGGCGCCCGGGGTCCTCGTCGGGGCCCGGGGAGATTCGCCCATCAACTCCTGCCCTGTGTCCCAGCTCCCCCAAGCACCGAGCCCGGCCTGACCAGCGACAAGCCTTAAGCACGATATTAACTCGTTCAGTGCCTCAGTCCTGCCTCGAGTGGGAGAGAGGAACAAGGTAGGGGCATGTAAAAAAGCAACATAAAAACATCAAAGGCAATAAAGGAGAAGTGAAGTCGCAGAGGAGAGGGATAAGGAGATAGCTTGATCTTAAGGCTGAAATCCTCTTGTAAAGTTATAAAGAAAAGACTCTGTTTCCCTATAACACATGGAAACATGAAAGATGAAGAGTTCAAATTCATATAGAAACAAAGCCTCCATACCAAAGGAAGCACATGTTAAAACAATTGCGGTCCTATGAGAAGTTTGAACAGAAAAAGAGGGAAAAGTAGGTCTGTACAGACCTAGACAAAAAAAGAAAAAATAAATTTTTGTTTCTAGAGATGTAGATGATTTTAAAAGATAGATAATGAGAACTTTTTTGTTGAGTAGAAATTTTGTCAACCCATAAGTTAACATAATCCATAAACACGACTGTGAAAAAAACTTGCAGAAAATAAGAGAGGCTTCATGATTACAGATTTCCATGAATGTCTATAATTTGTGAAAAAACCAAGAACCATGAGATAAGTATTTTTCTTGCAGAGAAGTCTCCATAACATTAACAAGAGAGACTTCTCTCCCTATGTGAACTAAAGAAACACTATTCTAGAAGTATTAAACTGACTAAAATTTTGTTTCTTTACATCATCAGTAAGAAAGAAAAAGTGTAAGGGGAAGTGTCCTGAAAGTTTAATTCTGATTCTTATTACTCTTTCTTTTAATTACTATTGATAACCTTTTCTTTATGCCTTTTTAAAGTATTAAACCTACTTTACCTTTCTCCTAATCCTACCTCACAACAAGAAGTGAATACACCAGTGATTCACCAACTCTAAATGAACCACGCTCATTAGGATGTTAGCTAAAAAATCTCAAAATTACCGAAATCTCAAATTGACAAACCAGAACCACTACAGGGAGGAACCTGGTTATTGGTTTTGGAGGCAGAATTGAGGTCTGTAGGGAATTAAAGCTATAAATACTGTGGAGCCATTCCTGCACAAAATTCTCTACAATGATCCTCCTGGACTTGCCTTGGGAGAAACCCCCCAACCGAGTTTTCTTCCCTGGACAAGAGGTTGTACATTGGAAGGTTTCTGCTTTCCAGTGGACAGGAAAACAGGAGACAGGGAGAGAAACCCTCTCAGATGACAAAGTCTCTCTCTTCTGTTAATTATAAACAACTCTGGTAATAAATGTCCCTTAGCTGTTTAACCTCATGTGTGTCTCCAAAGCCTGACTCACAACCAACAGCTTTCACACTTACTTCCCTTTCCAGAAGCAGTGGCACATTGCTTTCCCCTGGATTTAAGGCAGTGGGAAAAGGAGGGACAACTTCCCCCTGAGCAAGAGATGTGGCTGCTGCCCAGGTCTCTCCCAGGAGGAATGAGGAACTCTTGGCACTGCCAACATCATCCCAACCATTGCAGGCACGTGCCTTAGGAAGGGCTCTGGTATGAGACAGGCACCTGCCCTGCTCACAGACAAGCCAGAGGCTTTAGAATGGGATAAAATAAGGAAATGAGCCATTTTGGACACTGTTTAACAGGCACAGGCTCTGCAGTGAAGCCTGGTTGTTGTTAATTCAACAAATTCTGGGGCCAGAATGTCCACAGTAAGGCAAACAAAAAACCATGAATCCAAATCTGATTGAGGGGTAGTTACAAAATGGCAAAGATCAGCACAGCCTGGCCTGTGGCTGAAGCTGCTGTGCAGTCGCTGTTCAGCTCCTCCTGAGGGTGGCCAGGTCCAGGATGGAGCTGGTCAAGGGCTTCCCTGGACACTGATGCGCCCCCCCCCCCCCCGTCCCGCCCTCCCGGATCTTGTGCAGCGCTTCGGGCTTCGACTCCCCACAATGGTCAGAGATCAGCATTACAGCTTTCGACAGGAACACAGCACTCGTATTAGAAAAACTCCAACGCTTACAAAAAAACTTCCGGAAAATGACAGAAGGGGAAGGATGCTCCTTGTGATCCCAACCCCTCTCCCGCCATCCAGAGGCACCAGACCCGCAGGGATTTGGGAAATCACTGCCATTCCATGCTGGGTGTGTCCCCAGGACTTAAGGTGTCCCATGCTTTGCAGGCAAGAGCTCCCTGAAAACACCATGAAACTCATCTGCTGAGCCAAAGGAGATGGAGTTCATTCCCTGGGGCCGAGGCCATGAGGGTCATTCCATGGGGAATAGAGCTGGGGAACAGCACTGAGCCCAGCTGCACTGCTTGGAGCCATGTGGATCCAGGAGGGAGGAGGAAAGCCATGCTCCAATGTGCTCCCTGCAGAGCATCCCACAAAAATCACCCAAGGCAATGCTCCTGCTCCCTTCTCCTGCAGGAATTCACCACTAAGGGGAGGGTGATCCTGTCATTTTCATATTTTCTGAAAAATCCCTTTGCCCAGGGTTTTTCTTCTGGGAAGCTGAGAAGCCTCCAAGAAAAGGGGAAACAATTTTATGTCATTTGCTTCTCCTCTCTTTTGCTCCTTTGGAATGTGTTTGGAGATTGTTTATCCAACAGGTGATTGTTTCATTGGTTTCTGTTGTGAGTTGTTTTGACTCAATGGCCAATTGGGGCCAAGCTGTGTTGGGACTCTGGAGAGTCAGGAGTTTTCATTATTATTGTTTTAACATTCTGTAAGTATCCTTTCTGTATTCTTTAGAATAGTTTAATTTAGTATTCTTTAACATAATATAGTATCATAAAATAAGAAATCAGCCTTCTGAGAACATGGAGTCAGATTCATCATTCCTTTATTTGTCTGGGCACTCCACAAATACAAGGTGATCCGGTGGATATTTATTCATCAGGAGGCTAAAGGAAAACTTCAGCCACTCTCCTGGGGTCCTTCAGCAGAGCACTGGATGGGATCAACAGGCTCAGACCATGGCAGCATAATTTCTGTGGGTTGTTTTTTCTTTCGGCTCCTCAAAGACCCTCTGGAGGGAGAGCCGGAGGGAACCCATGGAGCAGGGTTTTGTGCATCTCCCTGCCAAGAAGTAGATGAAGGGTTTGCTGCTGTTGTGGATGCAGGTGACCAGGAAAACAACCTGTGAGGACACAGCGATGTAACTGAGCTGCTGCAGGAAATTCCAGATGCTGAGGAGGAGAGTGAAGAGCGCAATGAGAAAAATAACCATGTCGCGCCTCTTGGGTTGCTGCTGCTGGGAGCCCCGCTTGGCCTTAATGAAATCGATTGTGCCGGAAATGACCACGGGTGCAACAAAGAGGAGCAGCATGATGGTGTACATGGAGATGAGAGCTGTCTGGCAGTGCTCCTGCTCTTTTAATGGGCACAGGAATGTCACTGTGGGAATGACAGTGAAGACAGCTAAGAAGGCCCAATACTGGACACTTCCCACCAACCACCTCAGACGCAGAGGAACGTCGCAGTGGCAGCAGAGCTTCCAGAGCTTGTACATATATACAACAGGTCTGCTGGGCATCAGCCATAACAGCGCCCAGTAGTAGGAGACCACTGACAGCTGGAAAAGGAAACGCAGGTACAGGAGGGGCACAATAGGAGAGCAGGACACGTCCTCCACCAGGAAGAGCAGGGCAGAAGGGATTGTAAAGAGAAGGAAGAGGAAGTCGACAACAGCCAGGTCAAAGATACCAGAGTTCCTACTTTTCAGGGTTAGGAGGCCGATGACAGCCCCGTTCCCTGCCAGCCCAGAGAGGCAGATGAGCAGTGTCACACTGTGCATGGCCACACTGGTGACATCTGTCTCACACAGATCATCTCCTTCAGTGAGTGAGGTGGGAGATGGGAACACAGTGGTCACCTCCATGGATGGACACTGAGCAGGCAGTAATGCTGGCAGTGCTGTTGAGTCAGCTGGGTGCTTCTCAGAAGTAACTCCTATTCCAGGAAGAGCTCCAGGATCATTGCCTGAGCTTCCCCATGGCCTGAGGAAGCAGAGCTCAGCTGCTCCCTATCCTATCCTATCCTATCCTATCCTATCCTATCCTATCCTATCCTATCCTATCCCTATCCTATCCATCATCTCTGCACTCCATTTCCACCCCATTCTCCATCCTCACCCCATCCTATCACATCCACAGCTTTCCCAGACAGCTGCTGCTCTCCCACTCTGAGCGTGGCCTGTCAGGCTCTGCACTCCTCTGGCTTTGCCACCATCCAGACCCCTCCAATGCCCTCTGACCCTCTCCTGACCCCTGCAGCCTGCTCTGATACCCCAGAACCCACCCAAGGCTGATTTTTTTCCCCTGATAGCCTCATTTCTCCCCTGCTCCACCTGGGATCCCCAGCAGTGTCCCTGCTCCTCCTGGCCATAAGGTTCTAGGACCCAGGAGGGAGGTGGAAAGCCCAGCTCCAACGTGCTCCTCAGGGGAACACAGGATGATAAACATGGCTGGAGCCAGGGCAGAAACAGATGAGGAGGACTGCAGTGGTTTTGGGGCAAGTTCTGTAACAAGAAGCAAGAGCACATGGCCAAAGGAAAAGTTCAAGGCAGGGTCACCTTTAATATCTCAGCACTCAGGGAATACGACCACCAGAGACCCCTCTGAGTGATCCTCCAGGGCCAGGAAAGGACTCCCAGTAGGAGGAGGACACATGCAAATTAGTTCTAGGAAAGTGATGTTTGTGTATTAGATAAGAAACACACTTTGGTGGCTGTGTGTGGTTTTGATGGATAAAGCCCCTGTGGTAATGTCTTGCCACACACAGAACAAGGGGAGATCTTCTGTGTGTGCTGTGGAGGTAAAGAATTCCTGCTTCCTAATTCTTCCCATTGTGTTTCAAAGTTTATTTCAGCCCCTTGTGTTATTACTTCCCAGCCCCATCTGTACCCCAATTGCCATGCCATGCTGTGCCATGCCGTGCCATGCCATGCCATGGCCGCTCCCAGGCTGCTGCTCTCCAAGTAGGGACATTTGGGATCAGCAGCATCCAGATCCTTCCTGGAGCCTCCTGCCCCCTCTGACACACCCAGACCCCCCGGGGCCTCTTTCCCCCTCCTCGGCAGCCCCGCTCCAGCCGGGAGCAGGGACATCTCTGCTGTGACATCTCGGAGCAGCCGGGGGGGTCTGCACTCCTCTGGCTTTGCCACCATCCAGACCCCTCCAATGCCTTCTGACCCTCTCCTGACCCCTGCAGCCTGCTCTGATACCCCAGAACCCACCCAAGGCTGATTTTTTTAACCCTGACAGCTTCACTCCTTCCCTGGCTTCACCAGGGACCCCAGCAGTGTCCCTGCTCCTCCTGGCCAAATGTTTCTAGGACCCAGGAGGGAGGAGGAAAGCCCAGCTCCAGTGTGCTCCTCAGGGGAACACAGGATGATAAACGTGGCTGGAGCCAGGGCAATGTCCCTGGTGGTGTCATTACTGGGGACAGTGCTTTCTTCTGGCTCCTCAGAGACCTCCTGCAGGCACTCCCTGAGGGACTCCATGGAGCAGCGCCTCCAGCACTTTGTTACTGAGAAGTAGATGAAGGGGTTGATGCTGCTGTGCATGCAGGCAAACAGGAGAACAACCTGGGGGGACACAGCGGTGTAGCCGAGCTGCTGCAGGAAATTCCAGAGACTGAGGGGGAGAGTGAGAAGCACAGCGAGGAAGACAATGATGTCAAGATTCTTGGATCGCTGCTGCTGGGAGCTTCCCTTGAAATGAATGAAGAGGATTGTGCTGGAAATGACCACGGACGGAGCAAAGACGAGGAAGCTGAGGATGTACAGGGAGATGAGAGCCCCCCCCAGAGCTTGTGTTCCTGTGACTTGCACAGGGAAGTCGCTGCAGAAATGGCAGCAATGACAGTGATGGAAAGGGCCCAGAGCCCGGCACTCACCACCACCCATGACCGGTCCTGGGGAAGGTGGCAGAAGAGCCCACGTGGGCAGAGCATGGACCTGCACCTCTCAACGCTGATGGCTGTCAGCCGGTACAGCCCTACGCTGTAGAACATCACAAAGAGGAGGAAAAGGAAGCTTGTGTATGCTGGGGACAGGATGGCAGAGCAGGACAAATCCTCCAGCAGGAAGAGCAGAGTGGAGGGGACCATGAGGATGAGGAAGAGGAAGTTGATGATGGCCAGGTCAAGGATGTAGGCAGTGATGGGTTTCATGGTGTCCCTCTGGGTGCAGAACCCGAGGACCTGATGACAGCCCCGTTCCCAGCCAGCCCAGAGAGGCAGATGAGCAGTGTCACACTGTGCATGGCCACACTGGTGACATCTGTCTCACACAGATCATCTCCTTCAGTGGATGAGATGGCAGGGGAGGACACAGTGGTCACCTCCATGGATGGATGCTGGGCAGGCAGTGGGATGTGGCCCCTGGCTGTGGTCAACGTGGATGGGGAGTCAGTGGTTGGAGAATCCAGGAATAGACCACACCACTCCTCAGCAGCTCCCTGCAGTGGGAAGGATTCAGATGGGAGAAGTGAGATGTGCAGGGGAGGAGGGCAGTGGAAATGGTGGGGTGGGAGAGGGAGGTGGGAGGGTTGGGATGTTTGGCAGGGAATGCCGAAGCAAAACTCAGGGCAGAGGAGGGGGAACCTGGGGAGGGCACTGCGGTCACCGTGAGAGGGTGGCAGGAAGAGAGCAGCTGCTGCAGGAGAGGAAGGTGGGTAGGGAGGAAGGAAACCATTCCACTTGACCTGTTCCCTGTGGGGCAGCAGCAGGCAAAGGGGTCTGTGCAGATCAGCGGCGCTTCCTGGTACCTCTTGCTGCTTTGGGATCCATGTCCTAAAGCGGCTCCTGGCAGGTCAGTGACATGAAGGAGAAAGTGCCCAGATCACCAGGAGCTCCCCACTCCCGTCCCACAGGCTCCTTTGTTTGTCCCCTGTCCTGCGTTGTTTCGCAAGGCTCGGCGAGAGAGTCGGAAATCAAATCTCTGGCTA
>NW_024509423.1:0-560 GCF_017590135.1 Pyrgilauda ruficollis
GAGCTCAGGCCCAACACCTGACACAGCCAGTGCAAAACTAAACTTTATTCACTTAAGTAAACAGTTACACAAAGTAAATCCAGGTGTTCAAAGAACAGCTACTCGACTACGGTTTAGAAAAAGTTACCCACCTGCAAGTTCTAGTCCAATAAAGCAATATAAAATATTTACAAATATACACAAGATTCCCATCTGTGGCTTCTGGATCTGTGTGCTCTCTATCTGAAAGAGAAACCTAAGATTCCAAAAATTAAGACCTCAAAATAAATACTCAGTATTAACAAGTCTTCAAGCCCATCAGAAACCTCCCTCTCGGTGCTGAGGGGGTGAGTGCTGCAGTCTGACAGGGACTCCCATCAGCGTGCCCGGAACAGGGAGCTTTTGGGTGAAAAGTTCAGGAATGTTTTCTTCTCCTCCTTCTTGACAGGAACCCACTGCCCATAGGGGCTTCCCTTCCTGTCATCCTCCCTGGGTGGAGAAACCACTGGCTCCTTAACCACAACGTGGCTCACTGGCTTCTGCAGGGCAGGCTTGGCCATTGTGTTCTGGGGAAAAAAAAA
>NW_024509424.1:0-560 GCF_017590135.1 Pyrgilauda ruficollis
AAACCCCCCAAATTCGGGTCCCCCCTGACCCCCCGTGTCTCCCCTCCCCCCAGGGGATGTTGGTGGAGGGACCCCCCGGCCCCGAGGGACCCGCGGTAAGAAACCCCCCAAAAATCCCCAATTTTGGGCCATTTTGGGCCATTTTGGGCCATTCTGGGAATTCGGGGGATGGGGCTGAAGCCCCTGAACCCCAAAAATTCCCCAAAAATTCCTGCAGGGAATGTCGGGACCCCCCGGAACTCAGGGACCCCCAGGAGCGCCCGGAGAGCCCGGGGAGAGGGTGAGGAGGGAGAAAATTTGGGGATTTTGGGGATTTTTTGGGAATTTTGGGGGGTTTGGGAGGAAGTTCTTGGGGAATTTTCGGGGTTTTGGGGGAATTTGGGGAGAATTTGGGGGATTTTCAACAAATTTGGGGGCGGTTTGGGAAATTTTGGGGGAATTTTCGGGAATTTTGGGAAATTTTGGAGGGGTTTGGGGAATTTTGGAGAAATATTTTTGGTGGGTCGGGAATTTTGGGGGAGGTTTTTTTTAATTTTGGGGAAATTTTGGGGGTTTTTGGG
>NW_024509425.1:0-560 GCF_017590135.1 Pyrgilauda ruficollis
CCGGGGGGGTTTTGGGGGGTGGGCGTGGTTTTGGGGAGGGGTCACAGCTCGTTTTGACCCCTCCCCAGCTCCACGGGATGCTCAGGATCATCCTGGAGCCCCTCCTGGGGGACGTGCCCATCGTGGGGGCGCTCACCATGTTCTTCATCCGCCGCCCGGTGAGTTCGTGGCCCCCTCCCCAAAAAAAAAAAAAAAATGGGTCCAGAACCCCCCCAGACACCCGGGGGGCTTCCCCTTCACCCCAGGAAGGACGACACACCCGGGGGGCTTCTCCCCCAAAAACAGGATCAGGATTCCCCATCCCCCACCCCAAAGAAGGACCCCAGACCTCCCCAGGACACACCGGGGATACTCCCCCCCCCAAAAAAAAAGGATTGGAAACCCCCCCAGGACACATTGGGGGTTCTCCCCCACCCCAAAAAAAGGTCCAGAACCCCTCCAGGACACCCGTGGGGCTTCCCCTTCACCCCAGGAAGGACCCCAGACCCCTCCAGGACACACCCGGGGTCCTCCCCCACCCCCAAAAAAAGGAACAGAATCCCCAGAACACACCGGGGACC
>NW_024509426.1:0-560 GCF_017590135.1 Pyrgilauda ruficollis
AAAACCCCACAAACAAACAAGCAAAACAACCCACACCCAGACAGGAACTCGCACAATGTTAATTGCTGGGAATTCCATGCAGTTTTACCTGGAATTGTCTGAGATGCCTGCCAGAAATGCAGAGGCCGTTTGGGAGGTGCAGCACGATGTTCTGAAGGTGCACTGTGATCCTGGCAGGTGGCACAGCTGCAGGTGCAAGGGCCCAGGCTGAGATTTGCTGTGGCAGTGCTGGTGATGTTTATGAACTGGGGACACTGCCATCTTCCTCTGGAGCAGCTGTGCAGGAGGGCAAATCAGGAGCAATTACCCAAACTGCAGGATTTGCGGCTGTAAAGGGTGACAAAAGGCTCCAAATTAAAAATCCTGGAGAGCTAACAAAGCTCATGTAGCAGCAGTGCCTGTGCTCTGCTGGGTGCCAGCCTGTGTGCTCCAGGGCTCGTGCTCTTCAAGCTGGGCCTGAACCTTTGCTTGCCTCTGGAATGTTTTAGATTGTTCACATCAACTGGCCTGGATGCAACCTGAATTCGTAATACTCTGCCGAAAATTAAAGCTGATTTCCA
>NW_024509427.1:0-560 GCF_017590135.1 Pyrgilauda ruficollis
CCCCCGCGCCGCTCTCCGCCCGCCCACCTGCTCGCTGCGCGGCGGCGGGGCTGGCGCTGGGTGGGCCCGGCAGCGCCGGGGGCAGCGCGCTGCTTGCGGGGCTGGGGGTGTGGCGGCGAGAGGTGCCGCGGCTCCGCAGCTGCGGGAAGCGATCCGCGTCCTCCCGCCCAGCAGCGGCACTGGGAAGCAGCAGCACGGAAAGCAGATCTCTGCCGCTGTCTGTAAGGAAACCGGAGCCGAGGGATCAGCACCGAGTGACCGCACGCATTGCAACCTGCCTCGGGCTAATTCCTAATTATGCTGCTGTTGTCCCCGCAGAGGCTCCTTCTGGTGCTCTGCAGTGCTCCTTCGGCTCGTCGGTGCCTTCTGAATTCTCATCTCTGCCCGCAAAATGGTTGGGCAAGAGCTCGGTCCCGTCTTGGTTTCTGTCCTCTACAAATATAATTAATATATCCCATTTCCTCCTTTGGATCATTACGTAAAAGAACAAAGAGACCTGTAGCCGAGACAGATGCCACCTGTTTGGTGGGGTTTTTGCTTATTTTAATTTGGATTTTTTG
>NW_024509428.1:0-560 GCF_017590135.1 Pyrgilauda ruficollis
TTCAAATTACAGCTGCAAGTGTAAAAAGGTACTTACTTCCCTGAAAGAATGTCTTGCCGGAGCTGTAGTACAAACAGGTACCTGACAAATAAAAAATTCAGAAAGTCAAAAGTAATTACAGTGGCATCCTTCTAGTTCCACTGGCTGCAAGAATATCCCAATTCATTAAGTAGTAACTGCAATTTGTATAACTTGCTCTTTACCAAAAAAGGCCCTTTGCGATCACACGGATACACCCTACAAGCTTCAAAGCTCCCACAGTTTTCACTAAAATCAAAGAGAAGAACATTTTTTGTCGACTGGTTGTGTTCAGGACATTGTCCAAAGTCTTGCTGTTTAGGACGTGCTCTGTCTGAGCATACACCACAGCAACCTAAATGTTAGTAACACTCCAGTGTTCTCCTAAACTTGGGTCTTACCTAATTCAGGCAGGAATTGAACTACAGTATCTAGAAACAAAACACAGATAAAGGCATGTAGGCTTCAGGGCTGCCTTCTCAAACACAAATACAGAACATGGAAAAAGTCCAAATTGGGCAAAAGGAAAGCTTCATACCAAA
>NW_024509429.1:0-560 GCF_017590135.1 Pyrgilauda ruficollis
GTGTCAGCTATTCACACGTTCAGTGCTTTTTCAGAAAACAGATCTAACAAGAAGCTACAATAGTAAGTTCATGTCAGGAGGGGAGCAGGTTTCACCATTTCAGTGTTGAAGAAACTAATCACTTCTCCAAAATGGTTGTTATTTGCATTTGTCACTTACAGCTGCTACTTGTAAGAATTCTCAACATGACATTGCATACTTTTAGTACCTTTAACTCCCTCTTTGTGAGGCCTTCTTTTTAAGTGTTTGCTCCCAAATCTGTTGAGAGTGTGGCAGAAAACATGCTTACTAACAAGTTTTTTTCACACACTGTTTCAGCTTGGGTGACTTGCTTTGTGAAGCTTCTCAGGATGTTTGTGAAGAATGTCTCATAAAGGGATGATGTTGGGAGGTTGATTTCATTACAGTGGTCAAATTTAAATTCTTGAGGCACATTTTATTGCTGAGATATACTTCATATAGACATCACTTTACAGGCAACACAGTACTTACTCAAGAATTTGTTAGTTTTGGAGCTACAGACCTGCAGCAATCATTAATTAATGTAAGAGAATGGATTT
>NW_024509430.1:0-560 GCF_017590135.1 Pyrgilauda ruficollis
GCTAAATATGTTTCTCTAAAGATGAACCAAAAGATATTGAAGTTAGGAGAAAATAAACTATTTCATCTTATGCTTAGGAACTCGAGCAACTACTCTGGCATTGCACCACTACAGCCTCCACATTCTCTCTTTTTGGAGAATCATAGAATGGTTGGTGTTGGAAGGAACCAAAAAGACCATCTCAGTCCAGTTCCCCTGCATGGGCCAGGCCACTTGCCACTAGACCAGCATGATCCAAGCCCTATCCAAGCTGGCATTTTCCTCCTGGACATGAACCCGGGCCATTTAAAAAGTCTTTCATTTTGTTGATTTGCTCCAGAGGCCTTGTTGGGGTATTTAGTTTTGCCGGGACTCTTCTGAGCTTACAGATCCCTCTCAGAGGCTGATCATTTGTAACTTCTTTCCAGCAATGCTGCAGAAAATGCTCCCTGGCCCAGATCAGCCCTGAGACACATTCTCAGCTCTGCTGTATCAGATTCCATTCACATTGAGATCTTTTTGTTTACTGAGCAAAACTGTTCAACCATGATTGGACTGCAGCCCTGCCAGGGAAACCTCAG
>NW_024509431.1:0-560 GCF_017590135.1 Pyrgilauda ruficollis
CAGGTGTGTCTCACCTGAGAAGCACTCGGTGAACTCCTGCTCCAGCTTGGTGGCTCTGTCGAACGCTTTCCGCGCCTGCTCCTCGCTCACGCGCTTGGAGATCTCCCTGGGGTGGGCGGGGCCGGCTCGGGACACGCCCACCTCGCCTGGCCACGCCCTCAACACTCACAGACGGCCACGCCCACAACCCCCCAGACACACCCACCTCGTCTGGCCACGCCCTCAACACTCACAGACACGCCCACCTCACCTGGCCACGCCCTCAACACTCAGACACGCCCGCCATCCATGGCCACGCCCACAACCCTCGCAAACACGCCCACCATCACGTGGACACACCCCAAATCCCGGGATCTTCCCAGAAATCCCTGGCCACACCCATCGGCCACACCCAGCACACCTGGGCACACCTGGAATTGCGAGGAATCACCTGGCCACGCCCACAACACTCAGAGACACCCCTACATCTCTTGGCCACGCCCACAACACTCAAACACACCTGCCATACATGGCCACGCCCACAACCCTCGCAGACACGCCCACCATCACGTGGACACACC
>NW_024509432.1:0-560 GCF_017590135.1 Pyrgilauda ruficollis
CCTGAGTGACTTTGGGGTCACTTTGGGTCACTTTGGGGGTGCCATGGGTCACTTTGGGGTCATTTAAGGGTGCCTTGGGTCACTTTGGGGTCACTATGGGTCACTTTGGGGTGCCCTGGGTCACTTTGGGGTCACTATGGGTCACTTTGGGGTGCCCTGGGTCACTCGGGGGTCACTGTGGGGTCACTCTGGTCATGCCCCCCCCCAGGGTTCACTCAGGGTCACTCCCAGGGCTCAGTGGTCACTCAGTGGTCACTCACTCGTCCTTCCAGCGCCACACCTCCCCCAGGAGTCAGGGTCACTCCCAGGGGTCAGTGGTCACTGTGGTCACTCCCGCCCCCCAGGGGTCACTCCCCGGGGTCAGTGGTCACTCCCAGGGGTCAGTGGTCACTCGGGGTCACTCAGTGGTCACTCACTCGTCCTTCCAGCGCCACACCTCCCCCAGGAAGGCCTCCCGGCCCAGCTGGTGCCGGCTCAGCCCCCGCGAGCGCTGCAGGCGCCGCTCCACGACCACCTGGGTGGCGATGCCGGCGTGGTCACAGCCGGGGACCCAGAGCGTG